>NC_029775.3:16579662-16653481 GCF_000817695.3 Arachis duranensis
CGACAGATGATTAGCCGTGCTGTGACAGAGCATAGGAACGTTTTCACTGAGAGGATGGGATGTAGCTATCAACAAGGGTGATGCCTCCAGACGATTAGCCGTGCAGTGACAACGCATAGGACCATTTTCTCGACAGGATTAAAAGTAGCCATTGATGATGGTGATGCCCTACATACAGCTTGGCATGGAAAGGAGTAAGAAGGATTGGATGAATGTAATAAGAAAGTAGAGATTCGAGAGGATTCTAGCATCTCCACACGCCTATCTGAAATTCCCACCATTAATTTACATAAGTATTTCTATCCTATTTTATTTTCTGTTTATTATTAATTTTTGAACTCATCATAAACCAATTTAATCTGCCTAACTGAGATTTACAAGGTGACCATAGCTTGCTTCATACCAACAATCTCTGTGGGATCGACCCTTACTCACGTAAGGTATTACTTTGATGACCCAGTACACTTGCTGGTTAAGTTGAACGGAGTTGTGTCCACACATAGCAAAGAGCCATTAAATAAATCTCATGCAAATACAAAGAGAATGAATCACAATTTCGTCCACCAAGGATCATGCAAATAAACAAAACAAAGTAGCAGGAAACCGGAACATATCATAATAAAAGCGGGAAGGAATAAAAGAAATGAAAGGAACTCAACCACCTTAGTTATCTGAGCGGTCGTTTTATTCTTCAGGTTGTGCTCCTTTGTGAAGATGATTCACCTCCCTTAATGCCATAAAATTAAACAGAAAACCCTTAAGCGAAGCGTCAACACCAAACTTAAAGGTTTGCTTGTCCTCAAGCAAAGAAGAACTGAAAATAAAAATAAATAGTGTGATGAAAGAAGAATAAAAAGATAAAAAAGCAAGAGAAGTAAAAATAATTAATATATGTTGATGGGGTTGGAAATCATATATATAAGGTTTAAAGAATATATGGGGAAAGGAAAGAAATAGAAACAAAAATTGGGATGGGATTTGATATGAGGCAGGGGTGTGGGACGGGGTGTGGGACCGAGTTAATTAATAGGGGAGGGTGGGGGAGAGGTGTTGGTTTGAATGGGGAATGAATGAAGGGGTAGGTGGGGGTATCATGGGAATAAGGGGATGTAAAAGGGTGTTGTGGGGACTAGTTTGCATTTTTTTTTAATTCTCCCACGTTGAATTTGGAAATAGGCAAAAAATTTTGAAGTGTTCGATTTCTGTTTTAAATAGCTGCATGATCAGTAAAATAGTAACAATTCAATAAAATTTAAATAAGTAAGAAAATTATTACTACGAAAAATAACTAAGGATACGAAATTATCGGGTTGCTTCCCGACAAGCGCTTCTTTAAGGTCATTAGCTTGATACTTGATTATTGAAGTTTCTTCCACTTCTTCCAGTTGGTTAAAAGAAATGTCTCCAAGGGGGGAGAGGTGAAAATTAGTGCCCCCTAATATAAATTCCTCCTAACAAGCTTTCTTTTATTGTGATTAGTTTGATTCACCTTGCTTGTTGGGGTAGATGTTGGATTGTTTTTTTCCGACCTTTTCTTTTTCATGGATATTTTCTTCTGTTTCTTGGTCACAATCCCTTTTTCAGTGCTTCCCTTGGTTATCTTCACTTCTTTGATTTCAACATGTGGGTGTTGTGTGATGGTTAGAGTGTACCTTTCATCAAGAACTTCTTGAATTGGTGGTTCAATAAAATCACCCTCCATGCCACTCTCTGCTTCATTGGAGTGTAGATTCCCATAATTGTTTTCATCCCTTGCAACCTCCATTGTTTGTGCATCTTCCTTCTTTGTTGGTGCATCAACCTCCTTTATTTTTGCATCTTCCTCTTCTTCCATATGTGAGGGTGGACAGTTCTCTAATTCACTAGAGTATAAACTCCTTTGTTTGATTTCCTCACTTTCTTCCATAAGATCTTGCATTATATCTCTTGGGAAGGAATTTGCTTGCTCTTCTTCCTGTGACTTGATAATCGACTGCACATGTTTTTCTACATTTTTGACACTTGTCTTTATATCATGTATGCATTCTTTCATGAGAAGCTCAAGATCTGATGGTATTTGAAATAAATAAGGAGATGGTGGCTCTTGATATGGATAAGAAGGAGATGATGGTTCTTGATAAGAGTAAAAAGAGGATGGTTCTTGGTATGGATAGGGAGATAGTGGCTCTTGATATGGGTAGAAAGATGATGGTTCTTGATATGGATAGAGAGGTGGTGGTTCTTGGTATGAATATGGAGATGATGATTCTTGATAGTTGGAATATGGAGCACTAAAGTTTCTTTGGTTTTGACTTTGCCAACCAAAATTTGGGTAGTTCCCCCATCCACAATAATATGAATCACTACTCGGGTGTGAGTAGTAACCCATATGATCTCTCTCCATTATTTTTCTTAGCACAAAACACCAAAAAGAATTAAACGCACCATGTAGTAAACAAGAAAGCAAAGAAGAAAGAACAGAATTCTAAAAATTAAAATGAGAAAAATTAAAATAAAACTAATTAGGAAACACCAAACTTAATTTCAAAAATTAGGAAAAATTTCTAGTAATAAATTTGAAAATTAATAAGGCAAAATTTAAATAAAATTAAAACTAAAACGCCTAATCTAAGCAATCAAACAACTGATAGTTGTCAATCACAATCAATCCCCAGCAACGGCGCCAAAAACTTGGTGCGAATTTTCTAACCACAATCTAACCGGCAAGTGCACCGGGTCGTACCAAGTAATACCTCAGGTGAGTGAGGGTCGATCCCACGAGGATTGATAGATCAAGCAACAATGATTGATTGATTGGCTTAGTTAGACAAACAGAAAAGAGTATTTGAATATTCAATCATGCAGAAATTAAAATAGTAAAGTAAATATGTTGGTAATAAAATATGGAGAAGACAGTTAAGGTTTCAGAGTTATCTATTTTTCCGGATTAACTTTTCTTACTAACTATTTTAATTTAATTTATGGCAAACTATATGTGACTAGACCCTAATTCCTTAAACCTTTCTAGTCTCCTCTAAAATTCATCAACTGCCAATTCCTTAGTCAGTTGATTCCAATTAGAAGCTGCATGATCAAATTCCAGTTTATATGCCACAAAAATTCTAATTACCCAAAAATAAAAGGATTATATGTCACGTATCCCGTTAAATCCAGATAATTAAAATTTTGGAGAATATGTTTTCAAGCTGTTGTTCAAGTAAAGAGATTTTTCAAGCTATACAAGAACTCAATTAGAAAGAGGGTCATACTTCCGTTCCACCCAAATTCATAAGAAAAGAGCGAAAACAATTCTTAAATTGTAAATCCATACATAAATTAAAATAGAAAAAGTAATAAAATCAATCCATACAAATAGACAGAGCTCCTAACTTTAACAATGGAGGTTTAGTTACTCATGGTTCAGAGAAGAAAACTCTGGAATATGGAATGTAAATTTGTATAGAATTAGAAGTCTCCGGGGGTGGTATAATGTTGAGCTGGGACCCCTCTATTTATATCTAATCCTAATAAATTTAAAATCTATCTTCTAAAACTAAAACATAATATCTTTTCCTATTTTTAAAATTTGAATTTAAATTAGAATTAATTATAGCAATCAGCAAATCTTCAATTGATGGATGGGGACCACTTGGCTTCACTAGGATCCACGCCTAACTTGGGCTTGGTAGCATGAATTGGAGTTTAGTTGAGTGAAGCTGCGCCTAACTTGGGCTTTAGTGCGCCTAACTTAAAGTGGGCAGGACCAATCTCGCGTATTGTTGTGTCTTGCGCCTAACTTGAGAAATCTCAAGTTAGGCGCAGCCTTGGCAGTGAGTTCGGAGAAGAAGTATAGACTGTTATATATCGTTGGAAAGCTCTAGAAGTTAGCTTTCTAATGACACTAGAATCACGTCTATTGGATATTTGTAGCTCGAGTTATTCAGGTTTGTGTGCAGAGAGGTCAGGGTTGACAGCATCATTCGCCTTCATCTCTTCTTCTGCAGAAACTCCATCAAATCCAGCTGAATGCTACCTAAAATAAATAGAATTGCACAAGACTCAAAGTAGCATCCATAGTGGCTAAAAGATAATTAATTCTTGATCAAACTCAATAAATTTAAATGCAAATTCACTAGGAAAAGATAGGAAAGATGCTCACGCATCAGGAGGGTGTCGTGGGGGGATGAAAGCCTGAGAGAGAGTACGATGGTAGGAGCAGGTGGTCTAGGAAGGTGGGAATTGCGGAAAGGCTCCACTGTGATAGGTCCCCAGCGAGCCTGAGACGTCAAACTGGGAAGGGGAGGACCTCGGTAGCAAACGACAAGGCAGAGGGCGACATGCAGGCTGTGGCTGATGGTGGGGATCCATTGGGGGAAGCAACAGGATCTGAAACAGAAACAGGGCGGAATTCAGAGGGTGATGAGTACAAGGAGACGCAGGAAGAGCAGATACAGGAAAATCAAGCAACTTGGTCACTGGCAGTAGAATCAGGTGCTGTTTTGTACGATGAAGAAGATATTATGGGGATTTTGCAAGCACAAAATGAGGAAATAGCGGCGAAGGGAAGGCTGGCGAAGCAAAAAGAAAAGGCGAGAAGGAGTCGGCCAAAGAATAAAAATAAGGTGAGTAAAAATTTGTTTAAATAATTGTGAGCTGTTGGAATATAAGGAGGTTGAGGGGGGACGGAAAATTGAGCATGGTGAAATCTTTGAAGAAAAAATATAACTTGAACATGTTAGGACTGCTTGAAACAAAAAGAAAAGTACTTACTAAATATGATATTGCAAGGTTGTGGGGAAGTAGTACTGCTGGTTGGGAGTTTGTGGAGTCTGTAGGGACAGCTAGGGGTCTGTTATTGGTTTGGAATGATGGAGTGTTTAAAGTACATAATAGCTATAAAGGTGAACGGTGGCTGTGCGTTGAAGGAGTGTTAACAAGGAAACTTCCTTTATGCTTTTTGTTTGGTGTACGTGGCGCATGGGAGGGAGGCGAAGAGGGGGGTATGGGACGAACTGAGTTATGTGGGATCGAAAAAGGGGGACTAGCTTGCCGGCATCAGCGGAAGAGTTTAAGAGTTGGGTGCATGACATGCAGTTGATGGATTTGCCTCTTACTGATAAGAAGTATACATGGTTTCGGGGACGATCTTGTAGTCGGATTGATAGAGTTCTGGTCAATATTGAATGGACTGAGAAGTTTCCAGATATTCGGCTAAAAGGTGGCCCGAGGGGATTGTCCAATCACTGCTCGTTGATATTGGAAGGTACAAGATTAGGAGGGGGCCCTAGACCATTTAGAAGCCTGGATTCCTGGTTTACACATGAGGGATTTCTGAGAATGGTGAAGAATGAACAGAGAAGCTTGGGAGAAGCACAGTTCACGTGTAAACTGAGGGCATTAACAGTACCATTGCGGCAATGGCACAACGATAACTTCAGGGACATGGATAAGAGACTTATGCGGTTTGAGAAGGAGATCACAAGGCTGGACAATTTAGTTAGTGATGGGATCTATGATGGTACAACGGAGGCTAGAAGGAAGGTGCTGGTGAGCTTTTGTGAAAAATGGTACATTAGGAAGGAAATCCACTGGAAACAGATGTCTCGGTCCAAGCATGCTGCCAACATGGATAAGAATACCAGATACTTTCATAACATTGCCTCGGCCAGAAGACGGAATAACAGGATCGATGCCCTGATGATACATGGAAGACTTGTGTGGAATCAGGTGAGAATAAAATGTGCAATTAGAGGGTTCTACAAGGATTTATATCGACAGGAATATGTCTCGAGGATTGGAGTCAGGGATGGTTTGGTAAAGCATATCCATAGAGATGAGGCTGAAGCACTGGAAGTGATGCCGTCGGAGGAGGAAATCAAGGAGACAGTGTGGGACTGCGAATCTTCCAAGGCCCCAGGAAGTGATGGGTACAACATGAACTTCATAAAGAAATGCTGGAAGGATATTGGGCCAGAATTCATTGCAGCGGTGCTGGGGTTCTTTCAAAGTGCTAAGTTACCGACGGATGTGAATGTAACGTGGGTGACACTAGCCCCAAAGTTTGAAGGTGCAAAGGGGGTGAAGGATTTCAGGCTGATTAGTATGGTGGGGTACGTGTATAAAGTATTTTTGAAGGTGTTGGTGAGAAGGATGCGATCTGTTATGCCGAGGTTGGTCGAAGAGACTCAGACTGTATTTGTAAAGGGTAGGAAAATTCATGATGATGCACTCATAGCCTGCGAGACGGTTCATTGGCTGAAGACGCGGAAAAAGAAAGCGGCTATTATCAAACTGGAATTTCATAAAGCTTATGATAGAGTAAGATGGAATTTTGTTGATATTGTGCTCCATAAAATGGGCTTTGGCCAAAGGTGGAGGAATTAGGTGAAGGAGTATGTTACTACGGCTACTATGGCAGTCCTGGTAAACGGGTCACCATCCAAGCCATTCAAGATGGAGAGAGGACTAAGACAAGGGGACCCCTTTTCTCCACTTCTGTTCGTGCTAGTTGTCGAAGTTTTGCATAGGATGTTAGGGGAAGCTATCAGGAATGGGTGCATTGCTCCGCTGCTGGTAGGGGGAGATCATATTGAATTGTCGCACTTACAATTTATGGATGACACCATTTTGTTCTGCCCACCGGAGACTGAAACAGTTGTGAACTATAAAAGACTGTTGCGGTGTTTTGAGTTGATGTCTGGACTGAGCATAAATTTTGATAAATTGAATCTGATCTCGGTGAACTGTGAGCAAGGATGGATTGATCATGCGTGTGGACTAATGGGATGCCAGCAAGCCGCTTTACCGGTTAGATACTTGGGGATTTTTCGAGGAGCAAATCCGCGCCTAGTGAAGACTTGGAAACCAATCATAGATAAGGTGGGACAGAAGCTTAGCTTATGGAAAGCGAAGGTTCTGAATAAATCAGGTAAGCTTGTACTGATCAAATCGGTACTGAATAACCTCCCTATATATTACCTATGTCTGTACAAGATGCCGAAGGCGGTGGCGGACAAGCTGATTGCATTACAAAGGAACTTTATGTGGTGCAAGGAGGACGGCAACTATAGTATACCTTTGGTCAAGTGGGAGCTGGTTCAAGCTCCAAAAAAGGCTGGGGGCTTGGGAGTTGGTGATGCAGTGCTGAGAAACACAGCGCTCCTGTTTAAGTGGTGGTGGCAGTTTTCAAAGGAGGATTGCCCGCTGTGGAAGAAGATTGTTTGTTCATGCAACAAGTTGAACCCGGATGTAATGCTAGTAACTCAGTCTATGCCAGTAAAAGGAGGGCCTTGGAAAGACATATGTCAGCTGAATATCAAAGAACCACGGATTCGAGGTAAAGTGGTGAGTGGCCTGGCGATGAAAGTAGGCAATGGTAGGAAAACCCGGTTTTGGAAAGATAACTGGGTTCAAGGCGGTGCTCTGAAAGTGAGCTTTCCAAGACTCTTCTCTGTTTCAAGCCAACAAGGATATGTCATTGAGGATTGTGGATTTTGGGATGGACTGGAGTGGATATGGAATTTTCAATGGGAGCTGGAACTTGTCCATCAGCTCCATGAAAGGTTAAGGCCAGTGAAGTTATCATCTGGACGCGAGGACAATGTGGTGTGGAAGTTTGATAATAAAGGTATTTTTTCTACCAACTCTTTTATGCAGGTCATACAATCGGAGACGCTGTCACAAGCTATAGCTTCACAAGTTCACTTTGGAAAGGTTTGGTACCTCCAATAATTGAGCTTTTTGGGTGGTTTGTGCTAGTTGGTAGAGTTAACACCAAGGAGAGGTTGACTAAACTAGGAGCTCACAATGATAGTATTTGTGTACTGTGCACCAAGGAAATAGAATCTGCTGAGCATTTATTTCTTCATTGTGAGGTAACATGGCAGATGTGGTGTAATTGGTTGACGTCTTTTAGTAGAGAGTGGATAATTCCTGGAATGATTAAAGAACTGTTTGAGAGTTGGATTGGCATGCACAACAGACAACAAAGGCAGAAGATGTGGATGACAGCATTCTTTGCAGTGATTTGGAACATCTGGTGGGAACGTAATGCACGAATCTTCAATAATAAAAGAGCAAGTATTGAGGGAATTCAAACAAGGACGTTGTTGAACTACACAGAGTGGCGTGGATGTGATCTTGTGGGGGGCTGATGACAGTGCTGGAGATTCTAGCGGGTTGATTTAATTTGTATGTAGCTCTTTTATGTTTCTTTTCTTTGATCACTCCACTTTAAAGTGTTGAGCTTCCTTTGTTTCAAAAAAAAAATAGTTGCTTCAACGTGGAAGATATACAATTTTGCAACACCCTAATGTTTTTGTAATTAAATTTCACGTGTGAGATGGTTGAGAATAGAGCATAGTTGTTAGAATCCAAGCGAATCGATCAAGTTACTGGTCATTAGATTATTAGTTCAATTGGTGAGTCACTAATTGAATCAGTTAGCCCGGTCCTATGTAAATAAAAAATATAAAATAGTCAAAAACTTAAAATTAAAATTTAAAATATATATTGACGAACGGATTTCTGCTAGTAAAGAATTCACAAATAAGTTCTCGTTGCTAGTATAGTTTCTAAACCAACAGAGAATCCTTTCGTACAAAAAACTTTGGTTGTCACTTAAGCAAACCCAATAAAATTAATAACCGAAGTATTTAAACCTCGGGTCGTCTCTCAAGAAATTGCAGGGAGGTGTAGTTATTATTGGTTATGAGATTGTATCTTTTTGGGTTCTTGTAAAGGTTGAACAAGGAATGTAAATGACAAGAAAATAAACTAATGATTAAGAAAACTCTTGGCAAGGTATGAAAACTGGACGTCCTATCCTAGTTATCCTTATCGATTGTGATGAGAATTATCTATTGCTCCCACTTTGTTAACCCTTACTAAATAAAGAAAAGTCAAGTGGACTAATTAATTTGATTCCTCAAGTTCTAGTCAACTCCTAAGGAAAGACTAGCTTTAGAGGGATCCAAACCAACCAGCAAATTCCAA
The DNA here is from genome assembly GCF_000817695.3 of Arachis duranensis. Taxonomy (NCBI): domain Eukaryota; kingdom Viridiplantae; phylum Streptophyta; class Magnoliopsida; order Fabales; family Fabaceae; genus Arachis; species Arachis duranensis. The sequence goes on from NC_029775.3 coordinate 16,588,636, forward strand.
TCATCAATCAACAAAGGAGTTTGATAACTCAAGTGTCTCCAATTACTCAACCAAAATCAAAAGGGAAAAAATCTAAATTAAAGTGAAAGCATTAATAACATAAATAGAAGAAAGCAATCATAAACCTGAAATACCTCAAATTGCATTAAATAAAGAAAATCAATTCTAACATGGAGTTCATAAACCAAATTGTCAACATAAAGTAATCAACAAGGAAATAAGTAAACTAGAAAGCTAGAACAAATAAAAGTAGAAGAGAAATTAAATTAAAGGAACATTGAACTTGGAATTGAGAAGAAATAAATCTAAAACTAAGAGAAATCCTAAATCCTAAAACCTAGAGAAAGGAGAGAGCCTCTCTCTCTAGAAACTACGTCTAAAACCTAAAATTGTGAATACTGGAATTAATGAACATGATTCCCCCATTCTGTAGCCTCTATTCTGTGTTCTCGGGCTTGGAATTGGGTCCAAACTCGGCCCAAAATCGCCCCCAGCGTTTTCTGTGATTTCTGCAGATCGTGCATGTCACGCGTACGCGTCAGGCACGCGCATGCGTCGTCTTTGCTGAACTCCATTCCACGCGTACACGTCACGTACGCGTACGCGTCACTGTGAAAATCTCCAGATCACACGCACGCGTGAGCCATGCGTGCGCGTCGATGCTCGCTGGTTGTCTCCTTTTTTTCTTGTGCTCCTTCTATTTTTGCATGTTTCCTTTTTGTCCTCTAAGCCATTCCTGCCCTATAAAGCCTGAAAATACTTAACACACAGATCACAGCATCGAATGGTATAAAGGAGAATTAAAATACACAAATTAAAGGCTTAGGAAGCAAGTTTTCAACCATAGAACAAAACTAGAAAGGAATTGTAAAACCATGCAATTTGTATGAATAAGTGTGCAAAGACTTGATAAAAACCTTTCAATTGAGCATAAGATAAACCATAAAATAGTGGTTTATCAACCTCCCCACACTTAAACATTAGCATGTCATCATGCTAAATTCAAGAGAAACTGAAAAAGAGTGAAGGCAGAATGGTGGAATCTATGCAATGCAATATATATATATATATAGGGCTTACATGTGGTTAAATTGAGTCAAATTTTTCAAGGAATCATATATGCACAACCAAGGGTTAAATCATATTAAAACATATTCACAATTGAGTTGGGTTCATCAAAAGAGTTCACAAACTTGCAAGACAAACAGTGATCAAACATGGACATATGGAGATGAGCTATTGAACCCTCACAGGGTTTGTATATGCACTCTGATCACTCTGTGTTTGAGGTTAATCACTCTACTCTTCTCTAGTCATTCTTTCTAAGACTTTGTTCTTCATCTAACTAATCAACAAATATTCAATGTACAAATACAAACATCATGAGGTCTTTTCAAAGTTGTAATGGGGTCAAGGCAAGAGTGATGGTATATGTACGGCCAAGTGAGCTTTAAATTGAATCCTTGATTAGTCTAAGTTCTCACCTAACATATACATACTCTAACAACTCTAAAATTATGCCTAGCTACCCAAATTTCCCATTTTTGTATCACATACTCATGCATCAACTTTTCTTTTAATTTGTATCACATATGCATTGATCTTTTACTAAACTTAATACTGGGGTAATTTTGTCCCCTTATTTATTTATTTAATTATAGAATTTTTTTTTGGAAAATAAACACAGCACATCAATGCACATGGTATTTTAATTATTTTGGTCTCACATGAGCATGCACCCAAATTTTAAATATTTTGTCAATTTAACACTTTCCTATCAACCCAAGTTCCCACGGTTCCTCACACTTAATTGACACACAATCTCTATCTTAAGCTAACCAAAGATTCAATTTTGGGGTAATTAAATTGTTTTTCTTCTTAAGGCTAGTGATGTGGTAAAATACAAAATAAATGGGGATTAAAAGGCTCAAGGTGGCTAACAAAGGTGATTAAAAGGGTAGGCTATTTGGGATAAGTGAGCAAAAATCAAATAATAGCCTCAATCATATACAAGCATGTAAATACACTGAATAGTGGACATATAGAATGGAACAAAGTAAAGTCTGCAATCATAGTGAAGAAAACACATAAGAATAAAATATTATGGTTAAATAATGTAACCATGCAATTAAGCTCGAAAACTCACGAGTTGTGTGTTCTTTGGCTCAAAAACCATATATCAGTCATGTATATCATACAAGTAAGAATAAAGAGTTTCAACTCAAATCAATGTGAATCTTTAAATGGCTTTTATAAAAATAAATACATTCCTTGAAAATGTCGTCAATTGACCAACATTTATTACTATATATATATGCTAAGTGGATTGTTGTGATTATGAAAAACTTAAAATTTCTAGTTTACTCTCTATTTTCAATTAAACCAAATTCTCATATGCTAAAAGGGTAAACTAAACTTAATAATTCATATTTTTCTATATCACAACTAATAAACTAAGAGTGCGATTCAAGCTAAATATCTAAGATATATACAGCCCAAAGTGCAAAATGTAACAGAGTAAAAATAAATAAAAGTACAATAAAAGAAAAAGTGCAAGTACTGAAAGGGAAATAAGATAGAATAAAATAAGATAAAGCAAAAATACAAAAGAAAGCAGAAATAGAATAAAAGGTCTAAATAGTTCACCAAAAATTCGTCAGAGATGGCGACCTCCCCACACTTATATCATAGCATCGTCCTCGATGCTCAGTCAAGCCGAGTGTAAGGGATCATCGCCACCTGAGGGGTGTGTAGCTGCCAGCTTTGTGGGCTCTGGCAGTGTAGGAGCCTGTGGCTCTGCCTATATAGGGGCCTGCGACTCTACCTGTATAGGGGTGTGGGGCTCTGCCTGCTGTGTCTGATACTGTGTCTCCTCTACCAGTGCATCCTCCTCCTGCTCATCCGCCTCCTCCTCAGAGGGCTCCGATGCTGTGTCAGGCTCGGAGGGGATGTCAGTATGTCAGGCGAGAGTGGCGAAAGGGTGAGGGGACAGTGACGAGGGGGAAGGAAGAGAGGGGGAAGTGAGGGGCTGTCGGCGGCGGACGGTGTCGCCGGTGGTGGTATGGTGCGGTGGTGATGGTCGGGGTGGGGCTGAGAAGGGAGAGAAGGAGAATCGTTGAGAGAGGAGAGGGGAAAGAACTTGCGAGGGGGGCTAAGGTTCTCGCGTCATGGGGTTATCAAAGTTTAAATCCACGCGTCACGCGAACGCGTGGATCACGCGTGAGTGTGGTTGAGGCAAAACTCCATCGACGCGTGCACGTCATGGACGTGAACGCGTGAGACGGGATAAGTGGAGATGACGCATGCGTGTGAGGCACGCGTACGCGTCGACCAGAATTGTGCTAAACGCACGAGTCCAGTGTCATTTTGGCGCAACTCTCTATTCTATTTGAGGGGGCAAAAATTTGCATGCGACCCGTGCGCGTCGCACACGCCCACGCGTGATGTGCTAGAATGGAATTGACGCGAACGTGTCATGGACGCGTACGCATGAGCCAATTTGTGCCTATAGCACACCAGCCGCACGATCCCAGCCCAACTTTCTGGTCGTTGGATGGAGACGTCGATCTGGGATGGACGCCCACGCGTGGCCCACACGCACGCGTGGTGTGCCCCTTTTTTTAATGCAATATGCAGAATGCAAAAATGCAGATGTGATACAGACATTATGAATGAACACTAAGGAAAACAGAATAAAATAAAATTGAGAATAACACAAAACGAAATAAAACTACGACTGAAAAAGAACGATCATACCATGGTGGGTTGTCTCCCACCTAGCACTTTTAGTTAAAGTCCTTAAGTTGGACATTGGGTGAGTTCCTTGTCAGGGCGGCTTATGCTTGAACTCTTCTAGGAATCCCCACCAACGTTTGCAATTCCAATAACCTCGGAGGTCCCAAACTAGGCACATAAAACCTTCGAGCAAGTTAAAGCAAGTGACAAGGCTCCATGAGTGTTGATTGTCAGAATGAATTCCAGGATCCCAAACTTTGCTTTTGCACCCGTCTTCACTTTGATCTCTATTGTTTTGACCGGGTGGTGCGCAATCTGAATCCTCACTGAGGTACCCAAATAGATACCCAAACATCTTCCGAGACCCATTCAATCGAGCCCTATACCAATCCTTGTACTTCAATTTAGAGCGTGGAACCATATGGAACCTTGCAGGCCAACTTCTATCACTAACCATCTCTCGCTTACTCTTAAAGCCACAAAAAGCTCTAAGCTGACCATCTGTTTCGAGCAAACCATATTCAAGTGGGAAAGTAAAGATAAAGGCTAAGGATTTTACCCACTTGAAGTTTGTATTGGGTGGTAATGGCCTTGAGAGAGGTGTTTCTAGTGGTCTTTCGAGATCCACTCCCTTGTACTCGTCTGTGAATTCTTCTACCTCCTTACAAACCTCTGCAACTGCAACCGTGTCTTGATCAAAGTCGTCTACTTCTTCCTCATCACTCAAGTCATAAGTTGGAGGTTGAGAAAAGTCTACCTCCATATCATCTTCATATTCACTTGGGAAAGGTTCTTCAAGTTCAAGAAATTCAATTGCGGATGCAAGTTCATCACTAGGAGAACTTGATTCATGATTATCATTGCCAAGGGAATTTGCTTCTTGATATGTTCCGTCCAATTATTCATAAGGTATATGCCTTGGAGGTTGTACACCATCCTCCTCAACATCAATTCCGATCTTGTTGGAGGAATACTCTACAGCTCTAGATTCCCATGGAGGTTCAGCATCTCCTAAGTCTTCAACCACTTCTTCCTCTTCAACTATTATGGCTTCCTCCACTTGCTTCAATACAAAGTCACGTTTCTCATGTTCCACCGGAGTTTTTGACCTCTCCTTCATGCTATGCTCTTCATTTGATTCCTACATGTAGCCATGGGGGCGCTTTGAGTGCTCAAGCATTGGGAGGTTAATTGATTTATTAAGTCGCCTAAGGCGGCCGTGAAATTTAGCACGTTCTATTTCATCTCTTCTTGCCCTTGAAGAAGTACGCCAAGGGTTTCATTCGTTGGAGATTGGGGTGGATACGATGGTTCATTACTTGGGAGAAAGGGTTTATGATAAGAAGGTGGTTCATTTTGGTAAGGATATGGAGATGGTCCATTTTGATAGGGATATCGAAGTGGTAGTTCTTGGGAGTAATTGGGTTGGAGTTATGGTGATTCTATGTATGGTTCATTTGGTTCATAAGGTGGTGGCCATGGTGGATAAGGGTCAGGATCATATGAGGGTGTTTGGTAGTAGGGGGCTTGTGAGTTTGGTGGTTCAATCCTATGTTGAGGAGAGAGGTCATAGGCATATGGTTGGGTTTGTTGGTAACTACAGGGGGATCCACCATAGCTATTGTCCTGGTATGCATCATAGAATGGTTGTTGGTTATAGCACATTGGATGGGGTTGTTGCCAAGAGGGTTGATCAAATCCTTGTGGCTCCTCCCATCTTTGATTCTTTCAACCTTGATGCCTGTTCTCATTATAGCTTCCATTCCTTACAACAACATTGGAACCAAACTTAAAGCCACAGGGGTGAGAATTCATAGTAGCTAATAAAAATTAATAACAAAAACAAAAACAAATAAACAAGAAAAAGCAAATATTTACAATAACCAATAATAAGGCACACATTTGCAAATCCTCGGCAACGGCGCCATTTTGACGAACGAATTTCTGCTAGTAAAGAATTCACAAATAAGTTCTCGTTGCTAGTATAGTTTCTAAATCTACAGAGAATCCTTTTGTACAAAAAACTTTGGTTGTCACTTAAGCAAACCCAATAAAATTAATAACCGAAGTATTTAAACATCGGGTCGTCTCTCAAGAAATTGCAGGGAGGTGTAGTTATTATTGGTTATGAGATTGTATCTTTTTGGGTTTTTGTAAAGGATGAACAAGGAATGTAAATGACAAGAAAATAAACTAATGATTAAGAAAACTCTTGGCAAGGTATGAAAACTGGACGTCCTATCCTAGTTATCCTTATCGATTGTGATGAGAATTATCTATTGCTCCCACTTTGTTAACCCTTACTAAATAAAGAAAAGTCAAGTCGACTAATTAATTTGATTCCTCAAGTCCTAGTCAACTCCTAAGGAAGACTAGCTTTAGAGGGATCCAAACCAACCAGCAAATTCCAATCATCAATCAACAAAGGAGTTTGATAACTCAAGTGTCTCCAATTACTCAACCAAAACCAAAAGGGGAAAAATCTAAATTAAAGTGAAAGCATTAATAACATAAATAGAAGAAAGCAATCATAAACCTGAAATACCTCAAATTGCATTAAATAAAGAAAATCAATTCTAACATGGAGTTCATAAACCAAATTGTCAACATAAAGTAATTAACAAGGAAATAAGTAAACTAGAAAGCTAGAACAAATAAAAGTAGAAGAGAAATTAAATTAAAGGAACATTGAACCTGGAATTGAGAAGAAATAAATCTAAAACTAAGAGAAATCCTAAATCCTAAAACCTAGAGAAAGGAGAGAGCCTCTCTCTCTAGAAACTACGTCTAAAACCTAAAATTGTGAATACTGGAATTAATGAATATGATTCCCCCATTCTGTAGCCTCTATTTTGTGTTCCCGGGCTGGGAATTGGATCCAAACTCGGCCCAAAATCGCCCCCAGCATTTTCTGTGATTTCTGCAGATCGCGCATGTCACGTGTATGCGTCGCTGGTCATCTTCGCGTGTCACGCGTACGCGTTAGGCACGCGCACGCGTCCTCTTTGCAGAACTCCATTCCACGCGTACGCGTCACGTACACGCACGCATCGCTGTGAAAATCTCCAGATCACGCGCACGCGTGAGCCATGCGTGCGCGTCGATGCTCGCTGGTTGTCTCCTTTATTTCTTGTGCTCCTTCCATTTTTGCATGTTTCCTTTTTGTCCTCTAAGCCATTCCTACCCTATAAAGCCTGAAAATTCTTAACACACAGATCATGGCATCGAATGGTATAAAGGGGAATTAAAATACACAAATTAAAGGCTTAGGAAGCAAGTTTTCAACCATAGAACAAAACTAGGAAGGCATTGTAAAACCATGCAATTTGTATGAATAAGTGTGCAAAGACTTGATAAAAACCTTTCAATTGAGCACAAGATAAACCATAAAATAGTGGTTTATCATATATCTTCATCACTAACATTTTAAGAATAATCAAACTTTTCTAAAATAATATAAAACAGAAACTACAAGTATTTCATTATTTTTACTCTATCATAAATATTTTTATTTTGTTTCTATATTAAAATAACTATTATTTTTAAATTTTAATAATTTATTAATTATTTATACCTATTATACTATTATATACTATATGTATTTATTGAAAAAATAATATTAATAGATATTATAAAATTATGAAAAGAAAAAATAAGTGAATTTATAATTATTTTTTTTTTTTTTTTGCAAAAATTAATGACACTTCACAAGAGGAGTTGGAGAAATATGTGATTTCAGATTTACTTCAAATCCCAAGAGGTAATGACAAATTGGTTAAGTTTTGACACCTAAAAAAATTACTCATTTTGCCAAAGCCACATGAAATGTGTTTCATTTAAACACATATTCAGTTTTCAACACCCTCGTACAAAATACTCTTTAATCACAGACGCATTAATGTTGTGAAACTGTATTTGTTGTGTTTTTAAGCAACTATTTTCACTTTTGCATATGGTTGAAAATAATAATTATTTTATTTTATTTAGAAAAAAATACTATAAATTTATATACCTAAATATAACGGTTAACGGTTAGGTGTCTTCAAGATTCAATTAATCTTTCATTTCGGGAGTCTTTTGGTTATCCAAAAATGTTGTAACGGATTGAAAAGTTGGAATCTCCATCATAAGTTTAGAGAAGCAAAAAACATTTACACGCGTGAAACGAGCAAAAAACACAAAAAAATCATATACCCTCGTGCGAAACGAACGTAAAATACAAAAATGAAAAAACACAGCCACACGTGTGCGAAACGAGTGAAAAATACACACGTGCGAAACGAACAAAAAACACGCACATGTGCGAAACCAATGATAAACAAAAAAATAAAAAAAGCACACACATGCGAAACAATAAAAAACATACACATGTGCGAAACGAGCGAAAAATACAAAAAAAAAATAAAAAAGACACACATACACACACTTGCGAAACGAGTGAAAAACACACGCGCGAAACGAGCGAAAAATGCAAAAAAAAACACACAGACGTGTGAAACGAGCGAAAAACACAAAAAAATAAATAAAAAACAAACACACAAGTGTGAAACGAGCGAAAAATACGCACATAACGAAATGAGCGAAAAACACACACATGCGAAACAAGCGAAAAACACACACATGCGAAATGAGCGAAAAACACACACACGTGCAAAAGAAACGAAAAACACAAATGAAAAACACAGACACACGCGCGTGCGAAACGAGCGAAAAACACACACGTGGAAAACGAGCGAAAAACAAGCACAGGTGCGAAAACAGCAAAAAAACAATAAAACACACAAGTGCAAACGATAAAAAAACACACATGTGTGAAACGAGCGAAAAACACACACAGACGTGCGAAATGAGCGAAAAACATGCATACGTGCAAAACTAGCGAAAACACAAAAAAGTTTAAAAAAATAAAAAAAACACACACGTGAGAAACGAGCGAAAAACATGCACATGTGCAAAAAGAGCGAAAAACACAAAAAAAATACACACACACACACGGGCGAAACGACCGAAAAACAAAACACACGTGCTAAACGAGCGAAAAACAAAAAAAAATTACATACACACGTGCGAAACAAACGACAAACACACATAAGTGCAAAACGAGCGAAAAACATGCACACGTGCGAAACGAGCGAAAAACACAAAAAAAAACACCCACACACACACATATGCAAAATGAGCGAAAAACCCACACGTGTGAAACTAGCAAAAAAACACACAAAAAAAGCACAAACACACACATACACATGAGAAACAAGCGAAAAACACAAAAAAAAACTACACACACTTGCAAAACGAGCGAAAAACTCACATACATGCGAAACAAGCGAAAAACACGCACATGTGCGAAAAACACAAAAATACACACACGTGCGAAATGAGCGAAAAACACTCACACGTGCTAAATGAGCGAAAAACACGCATATGTGCAAAACGAGCGAAAAACAAAAACTTAAAAGCGCGCACACACACGTGCGAAGCGAGCGAAAAACACACACAAGCGAAATGAGCGAAAAACAGACGCTGTGAAACTCGCGAAAAACACAAAAAAAACATACACATACACGTGAGAAACGAGCTAAAAACACAAAAAAATCACACATACATGCAAAATAAGCGAAAAACACCAAAAACAACACACACACACATATACGTGCGAAACGAGTGAAAAACACAAAAAAAAAAACCACAGACACGTGCAAAACGAGCGAAAAATACACATACGTGCGAAACCAGTGAAAAACACGCACACGTGCAAAATGAGCAAAAAACACACGTGCGAAACAAGCGAAAAACACACACGTGCAAAATGAGCGAAAAACAAATGCACGCACGAAATTGTAACACCCTACTACACAGAGTTTTACACTTAAGTCGTAGAACAGAGGTAGTGTGGTGTTACGGACCTCTAAACAGCGGACCTCTAAACAACAAAATAAATACATAATAGAGAAGAGGTTAATATACTAGGAGCCTTGAAACAAAACGGGAAGCAAAAATCGCAAAATAAAAAGCGCAACGCTCAAAAGAAAGGATTACTTGCGTGCTAAGAAACCTAATAGGAACATGATAAAAATAAGCAAAAGGATAAAGGAAAGCTAAGGAAACAGCATAACTAGCCCCTGACTCAGCCTGCGAAGCTAAGGTTGGCCGGAGGATACATATATACATATAAACATATATAAGTGTCCCCAAAATACACCAAAATACCAAAGTAACCCCTATCTCTCCCTCAACCTCTAAGAGGAGCAGCGTACATAAGTTACTTGGAGAGTAAGCTAAACATATATATACATATATACAAAAGGAAACCAAAATACACCCAAAGACTACTTCGCTTCCCAGGATCCAGACGCCTAGCGAGGAGTCTCTCGACCTGCATTTGAAAAAATAACAATACAATATGGAATGAGAACCGGAGGTTCTCAGCATGGTAAAAGTGCCACGCGTATAATAAATAAGGTCCTGAGAATGCCATTGGCAATCCTAGAACTCCGTTATTCAGTTATCCAACTTAAGTACTAAACAGAAGCCGTAAACAGGGGTAGGTACTCTAAATCTACCTAACTTACTCAAGTCCAATCCTAACCTATTACCAAACCATTTCTCCATTTCCTCCATTCCTCCATCATTCATAATGCAACAGAAACAAACAACCAAACAAGTTCACGCACAAGTAACGAGCAGATAGTACAAATAGCAAGTATAACAGATAGCAGGTGATGTATATCAATTAGGCAAACCTAGAAAATGCATAGCAATCAATACAAACAAATGCATAGGATGCATGCCTGTCCTATGGCTGATGGGGCCCATCTGTCGGTTATCCAGCCAACCTGACAAGTCCGAAAACCTTAGACTGTCCCCCGTCGCGCATCACCAAGAGTCTATGCATAGAGTTCACATTCAATCATCATATAAATCACTCAATGGGGGCTATCCATACCCAGAAATTTATACGTGCCCGGTCACCCTTACGACGTAGGGTCAACAGAGTATCGAGATTCAACCTGGAACATGTGGTGGTGAGCCACGGTTTTTACCCAGGGAAACTCGTATCTCAGATATCATTATTCATAAGCCATGGCAATTATCATCAATACATCATCAAATGACAAGCCTTAACTTTAAACTTCATTACCATTCTTATTTTTTCATAAAAGCCACCATTTACAACTTTCTTTACCCTCAAGTTATCTTGTTTTCCTAGCTTTTTTTATCTACTGGACCTAGAACCATACTTAAAGCCTTAAAGGGAAGAAAATGGAGGTTTAGAAGTGGTAAATTGGTTTAAAAATAGTTAAAACCAGTTTTTGCAGCAGGCAGCATCCACGCGTATGCGCACGCGTAGAGCGTACATCAAGTCACGCTACACGTGAGTCATGCGTACGCGTGAATATGCACATACGCGTACGAATGCCTCTCACACATGCGTCGCTAAGATTCCATGCCACGCGTACGCGTGGGTGAGCGTTTCTTTAAAAATGGGCAGAATGCCCAGAAAGCTTGCAGCAAACCTGTTTTGGCCATCTCAAACACAGATTTAAACACTCAACTTGCAATATCCATAACTTTCTCCACAAAATTTCGTTTTTCACAAAGTTGATATCAATCAAAAGCTCTTAAAACCATCTTTTACTTACAACAAACCACAATTCAATCCAAATTTTGAGGAGAATATTATGGACGTCCAAAGTTCATCAAAATTTGTTTTAACCACTTTCAACAAACCTCATTTTCACCAACTTAAGTTTCTTACCATTTAAACTTGCATCGTAATGCCATATCAACTCAATTCATCAACAACCATTGCCAATATAAGCTTTCATCAACTCACCAACCTTGATCACCAATAATTATCCACTCTTACCTCATACATTAATAACTCTTCATTTATTCATATCAATTCTTCACCTATACCAACTTTTATCATATATTTACCAACCTTCCATCAACATATACCAATTACATGCCACTAACACAAATCAACCCTTCATACACATTAATCCATCAACTTGACATAACAACTATTTATTAACAATCACCAACCATAATCCATCAATATCAACATCACAATAACCCATTATAAGCAAGTCCAAAAGCATGAAATTAATAACCTCAATACCTCATAATTCTAATTTATGTTCATCAACAATTTATTCCAACAATCATTATAAACTACTCATTAAATGCAATTAACAATTCAACTTATCCTATGGTTCCTTTAACCTAAGTTTTCACAACACCGTAAATATTAAATGTGCGAAACTTAAACCATATCTTGACCGATCACTTAGTTTCACCCAAGGCAGCCTCACAACACAAATCACAGCCCCTCCAAGCTTAATTAAAACAGCCCCAAAACAAGCCTTGATCACCAATAAGCCTCCAAGTACTCCCAACTCAATTCCAATGCATATATATATGACTCAATTCACCACTAATCCACGTATATATCCAAGTTCAGGTATTTCATCAATAAATCAAAAATTGGCTAGGGTTTAGGTTATTCTTACCGTACCTATTGATGATTGGAGTGCAACCCAAAAATTATCCAATTTTAGTTTGCACCTAAATCACCAAAATTATCAAAATCACTCAAAACCTCAACAATTTTCGTGTAGAAAAGGGGCATAGATAACTGGGAATGAATTGGTGAGAAACTTACCACTTTGTTCAAATAGAATTGAAGAGGACTCCGAGAAGAAAGCGTGGCCACAAACGGCTCGTCAATCGGAGCTCCGAATCGAAAGTTATGATGAATTGAAAATTGATAAGGGTTTAGGTTTTGGTGGCTTTGCTTTTCTTCAATCTCTCTTCTCGGCGCTGGAAGGGAAACAAATAATGGGAAGTGGCTGAAATGATGATTATATATATTGGGCCCATGGGCCCGGTTCAGGGCCGATTTGACCGGTTCGGCCCGTTCGGCCCAATCTTGGGCTGAATTTTTTGAAATTAGTGTCGAAATTCTCGTTTTGAAGAGCTCTATCCTATTTTGGTATTAGTTTTACATTATTAATCTTCCTAATTAAAATTCAATTTATTGACTAATTATTTACTGATTTTAGCGGGATTTACATCCTACCCACCTAATTAGGAATTTTGCCCTCAAAATTCAAACTCAGCTATCTGAGAAGAAGTGTGGGTAGTCCTTCCACCTATCCGATTTGAGTTCTTAAGTACGTTTTCCACTTCCAGTTTCACTTTTTACATCCTTTAGTACATAACTTCTACTCTGCCTAACTATTTGGCCATGGTATCTTATTATATATCCTAACCGAGGTTACTCGAAGCGTGAGATCCTTCCTTAGTTACACTGGTTCAAGTTCTAATATGTGATTGACATTAGAAGTGTACTGCTGAAGTTGAGATGTAAGTTGAGATGTGTTACATGGTACCAGTTTGGAAGATATAGGGTATTGTTACCTGATATGCCATTGGTCTAATTCTCTTCAGAATCCGACAAGTCCGCCCTTGCCATTATCCTAGGTCCCAAAACACTTTGGTTTCAATACCTTCATCTTGACTCACTCACTGATTCCAGCTTGTTAAAGTAACCTTCTCAAGTTTAGGACTTCCTTGGTTCATGTAATTCTTTTGTCGGTTTTTCATAGTAAGATTGTTAACTCGAATTTGTGTAGCTCTTCTCCGCTGTCTCGGCTATTAAATTCAGGAACTAAGGTATTCGATGCTTTAGTTTTTATCAATACAGTAGTATTTAGTGCTCTGTGAAGCTCCATCTTCTCCTCTAGTCCTCGACAATCTAATACGAAACCGATAATTACTCTTCCTTACTTCGATGTAGAATCTTCAATGGTTGCAGCATTCCGAATAGTTTCTGGTGGTCCTCTTTTACTTTCTCATGCTTTAACACGCCATTACATGTATTGCCACTTTATTCTTTATTTTTGATATCCCAAAAACATCCTCTTTGCGAAAATCCTTTCTCGTAAGTTTTGGACAATAATTTCTCGTCTCAACTTTCGATTTAGACACGTAACTCCTTCTCGGTATCTTCTTGATTCAACAGGTTTCAATACTTTTAGTAGCTCCTTATCACTATTATTGCGCTCCCTAAGCCCTTGACCCTACGATCTCTATTTCGGCATTTGCATTAGGCATATAAATCTCTTTTTAATTCTCGTTTGTTTACTGAACTTCGATATCTTTAGCGGCTCCTTATTGTCTCGTTATGCGTCCCACATCTCGTCGATACCATGTTGTAAACTGGTAATGGACTTAGTCTGACATTTTTACTCTACACCCTCATTCTCCAACTTAGAACTTCAACTCATCTAACATTTCCTCCTTTGAAATTAATGTCCAATAATTCCTTATAAACTTCTTGCTTAGGGCGTCTATTACAACCTCATGATGTTGCATCAGCACGCTTCTTAAGTCCTCCAATAATGCATCGTAGTAATTTCTTATATGGTCCAGTAAGCTTAAGTGATACAAGCGTTGGCATAAAGATTAATCTTCTTTCCATGGCTCGAAGGCTTCCAGCGTATCCTGGTATTTCATTCACACGGTGCACCTTATTGCATCTATTTAGTCACGAGCGATACGATCGGTGAAGATTAAGGTTTTGAATACCCTCATAACATCACTGGTTTACTTTTATGTTCCAAAGTCTTGATTTAAAGGATTAACACTCTAATAATTGCATCTAAGACTAATGCATGACGCAAAATCCAAGATGAGTTTATTTTTCAAAGGAAAGTTAGTTTAAAAGAATGAACGAGTAGCACGAACGGTGTTCACAAGAATTCAAAAGAAAGTTTTACATACAGTTAACCGGAGTTGTACAGAACTAATGGAATGCCAAGAAGAGAAACCTAGTTGCATTTCAGGAAAGAAGTTCGAATCAAAGCTTAAATAGAAAGAATAAGGCATGTCGGATTGTATAGGTTCTAGTTGGCTTGAAAGGAATGCGAGTTTTCACAAGGGAGCAATTTCACGCATCGCAGATCACCAGGATTCAAACCTTTTACAAAAGAAGGTTCAAGAAAGGACTTTCAATGTAGGCTATAAGAGAAAGATTAAGTCGTGAAGATTAGTTGGCACGCTCTCGCAAAAAAAAATATAGTTGGACGATCCATTCTTCCAGTACTCTCTTTAACTCGGTCTTGAACTCCATTGATTCTAATAATGTCTTCACTTGTGGTGCAATCAACACTGATCCAATTTTTTTGACACTACGTCTATGACAAACTCACGTTCTCTCTAAGGTGGAAATTCTGGTACATCTTCAAGAACGGTCTTGGAAACTCTCTCGTATAGGAATTCAGTTTCACCTCTACTTGTCTCGTGATTAATTAACAACTAAAAGTTGAACTCGCTCTATTCCTTTTTCTTGAAATCTTAACGTCACTGGATTTCAAACGGTAACTCCGCATAGTTCTCAATGGTTCCAATTCCTTAGGAATAATTCACCCGGCTTCCACTTCTTCATTCTGATTCTTATCTTCCAAGAACCCAGCCACTCATCTAAGTTAGCTAAGTATCGCTCCATCTCAATAACTAGTAGTCTTCGACTAACCATCGGCTCGGACTCTGACGAGAGGACTTTTGACGGTTTAGAATTTCACAAATAGGTTCTCGTTGAAAGTATAGCTTCTAAACCAGCAAAGAATCCTTCCGTGCAAAAGTTTTGGTTGTCACAAGTAACAAACCCCTTAAAATTGATAACCGAAGTATTTAAACCTCGGGTCGTCTTCTCAAGGAATTGCAGGGAAGTATGATTTATTATTGGTTATGCAAAGGTATATTTTGGGGTTTTGAAAAGGTTTGAACAAGTAATTTAATTGATAAGAAAAATAAATTAATAATTAGAAAACTCTTGGCAAGGTATGAGAATTAGAATTCCTATCCTAGTTATCCTTATCAGGTGTGATGAGAATTGGGTTTTAATCCCACTTGGTCAGCCTTTACTAAACAAAAGAAGGTCAAGTGGACTAATTAGCTTGATTCTCAAGTCCTAGTCAATCCCTATGGAAAGACTAGCTTTAGAGTGATCCAAATCAATCAGTAATTCCAATTTCAATCAACAGCTGAGTTTGATAATTCAAGTGTCACCAATTACTTAACCAAAGCCAAAAGGAAGAAAATATCTAAATAAAAGCATCCATAACATAAATAAAGCAAAGCAAAATCAAATCTGAAATACCTCAAATTATATTAAATAAATAAATCAATCCTAATATAAAGAGTTCATAAACTAAATTGAGAAAATAAAGAAAAGGAACATTGAACCTGGAAATTGAGAAGAAATAATCCTAAATCCTTTAAGAGGAATCCTAATCCTAAATCCTAAGAGAGAGGATAGAACCTCTCTCTCTGAAAACTACATCTAAACCTAAGATTTGTGAATATGAGTTAGTGGGTAAAGTAAGTTCCTGAGTCTATGCATGTTTCCTGGCTTTATTCTGTGTTTTTGGGCCAAAAACTGGGTTAAAACATGGCCCAAAATTGCCCACAGCGATTTCTATTAATTCTGCAGATCGCGTTTATCACGCGTACGCGTCTCATTTGGCGATTTTCCTCTCCACACGGGCGCGTCAGGCAGGCGCTCGCGTCGTTGCGCGAATCTTCAATCCATGCGTACGCGTCAGGCACGCGTACGCATCGCTGCAATTTCTTCATTCCACGCGTTTGCGTGAGGCGCGCGCTCGCGTCGCTATTCGCTGGTCATCTCCATAGTTTCTTGTGTTCCTTCCATTTTTGCAAGCTTCCTCTCTATTCTCTAAGCCATTCCTACCCTATAAAGCCTAAAACACTTAACACACAAATCACGACATCGAATGGTACATAGGAGAAATTAAAATACACAATTTTAAAGCTTTAGGAAGCAAGTTTTCAATCATAGAATAAATCCAAGAAGGAATTGTAAAACCATGCAAATCATATGAATAAGTGGGTGAAAAGCTGATAAAAACCACTCAAATTAGCACAAGATAAACCATAAAATAGTGGTTTATCAACCTCCCCACACTTAAACATTAGCATGTCCTCATGCTAAGCTCAAGGAGACAAAGAGAATAAATAAGGGACAGTAGGACTCATGCAATGCAACCTATATGTGAATGCAACTATATGCTAAAATGATTCTGCCTACTTGGTTAAAAGCAAACAAATTCTCCAAGACAAACATAAACCAAATTCCACTAATTCAAATCATACAATAAAAGACAAGTAAACTTGTTAGAAGATAGCTCATGAAAGCAGGAAATATAGAATCAAGCATTGAACCCTCACTGGTAGTGTATATCACTCTAATCTTTCAAGTGTCTAGGGTCAATCACTCTACTCTTTCCTAGTCATGCTTTCTAAACTTTGTTCTTCATCTAACCAATCAACAAATATTTAGCATACCAATACAAACATCATGAGGTCTTTTCAGGGTTGTAATGGGGCTGAGGTAAAGGTAAGGATACATATATGGCCAAGTGAGCTAAAATATGAATCTTTGACTAACCTAAGTTCTTACCTAACACATACACATACTCTATGTAATTCTAAAATCACACCTAGCTACCCATAATTCCCACTTTTGTATAAGTCCCATATTCATGTACCAAATATTTGATATTTTTTTACTTTTATCACATGTGCATTGATCTTTTCTTTAACTTAGCATTGGGGTAATTTTGTCCCCTTATTTATTTATTTATTTATTGAAATTTTTTTTATAGAATAATAACTCATCAATGCACATGGATTTTCTATTATTTAATTATTTTAGTTTTTTCATGAGTAGGTTCCCAAATTCCTAATATTCAAAAACACTTAGAAACATGATACATTCCCTTATTAACTCATGTTCCCACAGTTTCCCCACACTTAGTTGATGCACAATCTCTATCTTAAGCTAACCAAAGATTCAATTGGGATAATTAATTGTTTTTCCACTTAAGGTTAGTGATGTGGTAAAATGTAGAACAAATGGGATTTAATAGGCTCAAAGTGGCTAACAAAGGTTATTGAAAGGGTAGGCTTATTTGGGATAAGTGAGCTAAACAAGCAATGGCCTCAATCATATGTAAGCATGTAAATATACTAAGTAATGGACATATAGACTGGAACAAAATACAGATTGCAATCATAGAGAAGAAAAAATACACAAGAATAAAATATTATGGTTAAATAATGTAACCATATAAATAAGCTCAAAATATCATAGGTTGTGTGTTCTTTGGCTCAAAAACCATGTTCCAAATACAACTTCAGACAAATTTAACACAAAAATTTTCAGTTTAAATTAGTGAAACTTTCTAAAAATAGGGTCCTAAAAAGAAACTTATTATTTTTCAACCAAGCAGTGGTAAAATATGCACAAAAATTAAATAAACATTCAATCAAACATGCAAATGCAACAACTAAAAAATTAACATTAGTGTTGAAAATAGGAAATAACTAACCCATGGAGATCGGTATCGACCTCCCCACACTTAAAGATTGCACCGTCCTTGGTGCATGCTAAGATGTACAAGTGGGCGGGCGGTTCCGCAGCTAGTACTCTTTTTTTTTCCTTTCCTTGTCGGTGGTTTGCTTTCTCTTTACCCTTCTTGGTGGCCATCTTGAAAAGGGAAAAGGAAAGTAACCTGTGAAATTTAAGGTTTAGAGCAAGGAAGGGAACATAACAAATGATAATCAATGCACGGTAAAGAAGGATGTCGTTAACACATGGTTGCAACTACATGTGAAAAGTTCATCAATGGAAATATAGCAAGTGCATGTGATGACAATTAAATGCATGATGTTTATTGGCATGCTGGCAAAGGCATGAGTAGCATAGATCAAGCATTCAATGTCCAAGTTAGATTACCAACTCTTTAAAACTAATAATCTATTTGTATTGACTATTATATTTAATCAATAAAACATGAAAGGGATTTTGTGAAAAACAGGCATTAAGGTAGTAGACTAGAATAATTTTAAAATAATGCACAATGCCATACGGGCTTTTTCATAAACACGAATCATGCATGGTAAATAGGTACTTGAAAATATAAAATAGAACATGCAAGCAACCCTTTAAGAAGTAATATTAATTGTCAAACAATTTCAAAATGACTCACAAGAAAATAATTACCCAATTAAATTTTTAACACCAATATAAAAATAACAAATTTAGAAAAGAAAATAAAAGTATGCATAAAATGAAAAAATGCAATGAATGAAAATATGTGAATGCAATAAAGAAAATAGAATGAAAGAGAGTATGGATGAGAGTGTAAAGGAATGAAGAAGAAGAGGGTACGGAAAAGAGGGAGAAAGAAGTAGAGAAGATAGAAGAAAAAGGAAGGAAATTGAAAACGGAATGCGACGCGCGGGCGCAGGGTATGCGTAAGCGCGAAAATTGCATTAACCATGTGACGCGTAAGCGTCGCCCACGCGTACGCGTGGGCGGTCTTGGAAACAAAAGGACGCGCGTGCGTCAGGGACGCGTACGCGTGGGTCACTTTGTGCCTCTTGCGCAATTCCAGCTCAAGGGTAGCTCAACTCTCTGACTAAACACCATTGACGTCGATTTTTATGGTCACGCGTGCGCGTGGGTGACGCGCACGCGTGGAGAGCTATTTTTGCAAACGACGCGGACGCGTTCGCGTGGATGCGTTGGTGCCAAAGGCACACTTCCAGCCACGCTCCCGCATGACTTTCTGTTCAATTTTGTTTTCTTCCCAATGCACCTATGATGCGGACGCGTTAGCGATGCTCGAGCGTCACGTGCGATTTTTTTTTAAGTCTGAAAAATGCAGAATGCAATGCTGATATGGATGTTATGAATAATTTCAAGTTCAATAAAATAGAATAAAAACTTAAAAACAAACAAAACGAAATGAAATTAAGAATTGAAAAAGGAACGATCATACCATGGTGGGTTGTCTCCCACCTAGCACTTTTAGTTAAAGTCCTTAAGTTGGACGTTTGGTGAGCTCCTTGTCATGGAGGCTTGTGCTTGAACTCATCCTGAAACTGCCACCAATGCTTGGACTTCCAATAATCTTCATTATTCTCAAGTGAATTTGCCAAGCCTTGAGGGAGTTCTTCACAAGCTTTGAGATCCCAAAGTGGATCTCCGTGTATGCCCGGATCCCAAATCTTGTTTCTATACCCGTCTGCAAGTGGATCATGATGATTCCATCCGGGTGGTTCAGCCTTAGAATTCTCATTCAGGCACCCAAACATCTTCCTAGACCCTATTAATTGAGAATTATGCCAACCCTTGCAATTAGGCGTTGAGCTTCCAACCATGACGAACCTAGGATGGTGTTGCCAACCACTAACCATCTCCCTCTTACTCTTAAAGCCACAAAGAGCTCTAAGTTGACCATCTGTCTCAAGTAAACCATATTCAAATGGAATGAGAAAGCTAAGGGATATGAATTTTACCCACTTGAATGTTGTGAAGGATGATGGTGACTTAGGTGGAGAGGTCTCCAGCAACTTTGGCAAAGTGATATCAAGCTCCACTCCCCTGTGTCCTTTCTTGACAACTTCCACCTCCTTGTAAGCTTTTGCAGTTCCAACCTCTTCCTCTTGGTAGCTTTCTTCCAATTTAATCTTCTCTTCATTGCTCACCAAGGGCATGGGAGGTTGTGCTTCTTCTTCTTCTTTGATCACCATCTCTTGACCAACCTCTGCAAATTCTTCAACCATGATCTGCCTTAGAGGTTGTACGCTCTCCTCAACATCAACATGAAACACCTTGGAAGGAGGCTCTGTGACTGGACTTTCCAATGGAGGTACAACATCTTTTAAGTCTGCAACCACTTCTTTCTTTTTAATAGTTGTTGCTTTGTCCAGTTGTTTAAGTATAAAATCGTACTCATCCTTGATGATTTCTTTTCCATGACAACTCCTTTCATCTATTCCTTCATCTTCAAGGGTCTCCCGTATCTCCACATTTTAGGTCTCTTCTTGCTCTAAGACAAAATCAGCCTCCTTCTTGATGTCTTCCTTTACTAATTCTTCAACCACTCCTTCGACTTCAAGGGTCTCTACTACCTTCATCTGTAGGGCCTCCTCTAGCTTCTTATGAAGTATGGATTCGCGAAGATGATTCCTTCTTTCCTGTTCCACATCAATAGCATAATTGGGATCATCTTGCTCTTGGATTGATGGATGTGGGTTCTCTTCCATGGAAGGTGGTGATGTGATGGAAAGATCATTATATGGTTGAAAAGGAAGTGCACTAGAGCTTGAGGGTTGAATATTGGAGGTAAAGGGTTGGTTCATGCGGGATATAAGATTTTGGAGTGTAGAGGTGAGACCAATGATGTTAGAGATGAGTGTGTTATTATCCAATAGAGGTTGGGGTGGATAGGAGGGTTCATTTGGGCCATATGGTGGTTGGTATTGTAGATATGGGTTAGGGTCATATGGTGGTGTTTGGTGGTAAGGGGCTTGTGAGTATGGTGGTTCAAAATTACGTGGAGGAGGGGGTTCATAGGTATTTTGTGGTGGGTGTTGATTGTCACGAAGAGGTCCACCATAACCATTGTCTTGGTGCGCATCACAGAATGGTTGTTGATAGTGCCTTGGAGGTGGTTGTTGCCAAGAGCGTTGATCAAATCCTTGTGGCTCCTCCCATATTTGATTGTCCCATCCATGACCCAAGCTTTCATTGTAATCTCCTCTTCCTATAACATGATTGTAACCAAACTCACAGCAAAAGGGGTGAGAATTCATAGTAGCCAATAAAAATTAAAAAAACAAAGATAAAAACAAATAAATAAGCAAAAAGAAAATATTTACAATAACCAAAATAAGGCACACGTTTGTAATTCCCCGGCAACGGCGCCATTTTGACGATAGGAATTTTGACGGTTTATAATTTCACAAATAGGTTCTCGTTGAAAGTATAGCTTCTAAACCAGCAAAGAATCCTTCCGTGCAAAAGTTTTGGTTGTCACAAGTAACAAACCCCTTAAAATTGATAACCGAAGTATTTAAACATCAGGTTGTCTTCTCAAGGAATTGCAGGGAAGTATGATTTATTATTGGTTATGCAAAGGTATATTTTGGGGTTTTGAAAAGGTTTGAACAAGTAATTTAATTGATAAGAAAAATAAATTAATAATTAGAAAACTCTTGGCAAGGTATGAGAATTGGAATTCCTATCCTAGTTATCCTTATCAGGTGTGATGAGAATTGGATTTTAATCCCACTTGGTCAGCCTTTACTAAACAAAGGAAGGTCAAGTGGACTAATTAGCTTGATCCTCAAGTCCTAGTCAATCCCTATGGAAAGACTAGCTTTAGAGTGATCCAGATCAATCAGTAATTCCAATTTCAATCAACAGCTGAGTTTGATAATTCAAATGTCAACAATTACTTAACCAAAGCCAAAAGGAAGAAAATATCTAAATAAAAGCATCCATAACATAAATAAAGCAAAGCAAAATCAAATCTGAAATACCTCAAATTATATTAAATAAATAAATCAAACCTAACATAAAGTGTTCATAAACTAAATTGAGAAAATAAATAAAAGGAACATTGAACCTGGAAATTGAGAAGAAATAATCCTAAATCCTTTAAGAGGAATCCTAATCCTAAATCCTAAGAGAGAGGAGAGAATCTCTCTCTCTGAAAACTACATCTAAACCTAAGATTTGTGAATATGAGTTAGTGGGTAAAGTAAGTTCCTGAGTCTCTGCATGTTCCCTGGCTTTATTCTGTGTTTCTGGGCCAAAAACTGGGTTAAAACATGGCCCAAAATTGCCCCCAGCGATTTCTGTTAATTCTGCAGATCGCACTTGTCATGGGTACGCGTCGGTCACGCGTACGCGTCATTCGGCGATTTTCCTCTCCACGCGGGCACGTCAGGCACGCGCTCACGTCGTTGCGCGAATCTTCAATCCACGCGTACGCGTCAGGCACGCGTACGCGTCAGGCACGCGTACGCGTCGTTGGGATTTTGTTCATTCCGCGCATTCGTGTGAGGCACGCGCTCGCGTCGCTGTTCGCTGGTCATCTCCTTAGTTTCTTGTATTCCTTCCATTTTTGCAAGCTTCCTTTCCATTCTCTAAGTCATTCCTACCCTATAAAGCCTAAAACACTTAACACACAAATCACGGCATCGAATGGTACAAAGGAGAAATTAAAATACACAATTTTAAAGCTTTAGGAAGCAAGTTTTCAATCATAGAATAAATCCAGGAAGGAATTGTAAAACCATGCAAATCATATGAATAAGTGGGTGAAAAGCTGATAAAAATCACTCGAATTAGCACAAGATAAACTATAAATAGTGGTTTATCAGACTCCACGATCATCAAAACTTATCGTGCTTCACAATTGGATCATACATATATTAATGATACGCAAGATAGTTAAAAACTCAACTGCTAGCTTATGGTTACCTCGGGTCTGAAGATCAGATTCGACTGCATCCCGGCATTTCTTGTGTGGACAGTCTCGAGCTATATGCCCCGGCTTCCCGCACTTGTAACATACGCCTAGTCCGGCTCTATGCGGCTCATCTGGAGTAGTCTCTTCATAGCCTTCCTGTAACATCACTGACTTCATGGAGTAACGTTCTGCGAATTGACTTTTCATAACCAATTCAGGGAAATCCGTTAACCTTTGCGGACTCACGCAGTTGAAGATGTCTCTTCTAAGACCTTTCTCATGCTGAACACACTTCCACGGCTCATAGTCAGCTGGATTTCCTTGATAAACTCTTGAGAGATGATACAAGTTGTCGAATTAATGGGTATAGTCAGCAACAGACATATTTTCTTGCTTGAGTTGCATTAACTCCAATTCTTTTGCAATGCGAATCGCATGTAAGAAATATTTCCCGTAAAATTCCGTTTTGAATTTACTCTAAGGGATATCTGTTAACTCCCTCTGCAAGGTGTGATATAACTCCTGCCACTATTCCTGAGCATCTCCCTCCAACATGTAAGTCACTATTTCCACCGACTGTACTTCCGGTATGTGCTGAGTGTATAAGAATCTCTCCACATCTCAAAACCACCGATCAGCCTCCAACGCATTGGCATTTCCGTTAAACCGGGGTGGACCACTCTTGAGAAAATCAGTAAGGGTCATGGACCTATAGTATTGACATATATTGCTCGTACCAGCACCCAAGCTTCCATCTCGGGATCCTCGCATCGGTTCGGTCCTAGGATTTTCCCTCCAGTTACCTCGTTCGGATCCGCGAGTCAACATTTGGTCCCTGTTCACACCAAACAATTGATATTAAGGTGATCAGTCTCAATATCTCAAGTTTAGTGCTTAAGAGTCCCAAATGCATGTTCACGAACATGTATGCTACTTATATCAGTTAGATATCCTACTAGCACATAGACACATACACTGAGAATGCATAGTAGCATATTCAGTCCGTCCTCAGGCTCTATAAGAAGGAACTGCTCTGATACCATAATGTAACACCCTACTACACAGAGTTTTATGCTTAAGTCGTAGAACAGAGGTAGTGTGGTGTTACGAACCTCTAAACAGCAAAATAAATACATAATAGAGAATAAGATAATATACTAGGAGCCTTGAAACAAAGCGGGTAAGCAAAAATCGCAAAATGAAAAGCGCAACGCTCAAAAGAAAGGATTACTTGCGTGCTAAGAAACCTAAAAGGAACATGATAAAAATAAGCAAAAGGATAAAGGAAAGCCAAGAAAACAGCATAACTAGCCCCTGACTCAGCCTGCGAAGCTAAAGCTGGCCGGAGGATACATATATACATATAAACATACATAAGTGTCCACAAAATACACCAAAATACCAAAGTAACCCTTATCTCTCCCTCAACCTCTAAGAGGAGCAGCGTACATAAGTTACTTGGAGAGTAAGTGATGCGTGAGCATCTTTCTTATCTTTTCCTAATAAATTTGCATGTAATTTGTTGAGTTTAATTAAGAATTAATTATATTTTAGCCACTATGGATGCTATTTTGAGTTTTGTGCAATACTGTTTATTTTAGGTAGAATTCGGAAGAATTTGATGGAGTTTCTGCAGCACAAGAAGCAAAGGAGATGGTAGCGAGAAGCGACGCGCACGCGTGACCGACATGTGCGCGTGATTTGGAAGTATCCATGGCGACGCGTGTGCGTGACTGATGTGTACGCATGATTTGAAGATTTGCTCAGCGACGCGTGCGCGTGACCGACGCGTCCACGTGACTCGCGAAAAAGGACCATCGACGCGTGCGCGTGACCGACGCGTACGCGTGACATGCACTACGTGCAGAAAACGCAGAAAAATACTGGGAGCGATTTCTGGGCTGTTTTGACCCAGTTTCTAACCCAGAAAACACAGATTAGAAGCTGCAGAATGGACAAATCAAGTGGTCCCCACCCATCAGCTGAAGACTTGTTAATTAATTCGAATTTTAAATTCAAATTTTAATTCTAGGAAAAGATATTATTTCAATTTTAGAAATTTGATTTTAAATTTTATTAGGATTAGTTATAAAAGGGAGAAGAAACCTCTCTTTTGGGAGAGGCCCCGGAGGATCCCAATTCTATACAAATTTACATTCCGGAATTCTAGTTTTCTTCTCTGAGTCATGAACAACTTAACCTCCATTGTTAAGGTTAGGAGCTCTTTCTATTTCTATGGATTAATTTAATTGTTTTTTCTATTTTAATATGTATGGATTTATAATTTAAGAATTATTTTCCCTCTTTATTTATGAATTTGGGTGGAATGGAAGTATGACCTCTTTACTTGAACAGCTTGAAAACATATTCTCCTAAATTTTAATTATCTGGATTTAATGGGATACGTGACATATAATCCTTTTATTTTTGGGTAATTAGAATTTTTCTGGCATATAAACTGGAATTTGATCATCACCCTCTAATTGGAATTAATTGACCAAGGAATTGGCAGTTGATGAATTTTAGAGGAGACTAGAAAGGTCTAAGGAATTAGGGTCTAGTCACCTATAGTTTGCCATGAATTAAATCCTACATAATTAAAATAATCAGTAAGAAAAGTTAATCCGGAAAAATAGATAACTCTGAAGCCTTAACTTTTTTCCCATATATATTTCACAACTCATTTGTTGCTTGCTTTCTGAAATTCTTAATTTACTGTTTAATGCTTTTTGAATACCAAAACACTCTTTTCTGCTTGTCAAACTAATCCTATCAAACGCTATTGTTGCTTAATCCATCAATCCTCGTGGGATCGACCCTTATTCACGTAAGGTATTACTTGATACGACCCGGTGCACTTGCAGGATAGTTTGTGGGTTATAAATACCGCACCATATTTTTGGCGCCGTTGCCGAGGATTGACTGTGATTAACAACTATTAGTTTTTTGATTGTTTAGATTAGACGTTTTAATTTTAATTTTAATTTAAATATTGTTTTATTATTTTTCAAAGTTTTTTTTAAATTTTCCTTTTTTTTTGTTTGCAAAGCCCCCGCCCCCGTTTTATTTATTTTTTTCATTTAAAAATATTTAAAAAAAAACTCTTTATTTTTTTCGTTTAAAAATATTTAAAAAAAACTCGTCGATTTTTTTGTTTTATTTTATTTCTCTTTTCATTTTCATTTTTTTCTTTCTTCGTTTTACTTTGTTTTATTTTTTTATATTCTATTAGT
This sequence comes from Arachis duranensis, assembly GCF_000817695.3. Classification (NCBI taxonomy): domain Eukaryota; kingdom Viridiplantae; phylum Streptophyta; class Magnoliopsida; order Fabales; family Fabaceae; genus Arachis; species Arachis duranensis. The sequence continues at coordinate 16,614,962 of NC_029775.3, forward strand.
TTTATTTTCTTTTTATCTAAATAATAATAATAATAATAATAATAATAATAATAAAATAACACTAACTTTTTTTAAATTTTGAAATTAAGTTTGGTGTTTCCTTGTTAGTTTTATTTTAATTTTTTTATTTTAATTTTTAGAATTTTGTTCTTTCTTCTTTGCTTTCCTGTTTACCACATGATGCTTTTAATTCTTTTTGGTGTGTTGTGCTAAGGAAAAATAATAGAGAGAGATCACATGGGTTACTACTCCCACCCAAGTAATAATTTATATGATTGTGGATGGAGAAACTACCCGAATTTTGGTTGGCAAAGTCAAAACCAAAGAAACTTCAATGCTCCATGTTCCAACTATCAAGAACCACCATCTCCATATTCATATCAAGAACCACCACCTCTCTATCCATATCAAGAACCATCATCTTTCTACCCATATCAAGAGCCACTATCTCCCTATTCATACCCAGAACTATCCTTTTTTTACACTTTTCAAGAACCATCACCTCCTCCTTATTCATCTCAAATACCATAAGATCTTGAGCTTCTCATGAAAGAATTCTTACATGATATAAAGATGAGTGTCAAAAATGTAGAGAAACATGTGCAGTCGATTATCAAGTCACAGGAAGAGGAGCAAGCAAATTCCTTTCCAAGAGATATAATACAAGATCCTATAGAAGAAAGTGAGGAAATCAATCAAAGGAGTTCATACTCCAGTGAACTAAAGAACTTTTTATCCTCACACATGGAAGAAGAGGAAGATGCAAAAATAAAGGAGGAAGATGCACACACAAAGGAGGAAGATGCACAACCTCCCATGCCCTTGGTAAGCAATGAAGAAGAAATTGAAGAAAGCTACCAAGGAGAAGAGGTTGAAATTGAGGAAGCTTACAAAGAGATGGTAGAATTCAAAGAAGAACACAAGGGAGTGGAGCTTGCAAAACCTCTCACAAGGCCATTACCAGCCAATACAACATTCAAGAGGGTAAAATTCCTATCCTTAATCTTTACATTCCCACTTGAATATGGGCTACTAGAGACGGATGGTCAACTTAGAGCTCTTTGTGGCATTAAGAGTGAGAGGAAGATGGTTAGTGGTAAGAGTTGTCAAGCAAGGTTCAATATGGTTGCATGCTCCAAATTGAAGTGCAAGGAATGGTGTAGAGCTCAATTGAATGGGTCTAGAAGATTGTTTAGATGTCTCTGTGAGAATTCAGATTGCTTGCCACCCGGTGGGAACAATGGTGATACACAAGAAGACGGTTGTAAAAGCAAGGCTTGGGACCCTGGAATTCATTCTCACAATCAACAATCTTGGGGCCTTGGCACTTGCTTCAACTTGCTCGAAGGAGTTATGCGCCTAGTTTGGGATCCTGGTAGCCATTGGAATTACAAACATTGGTGGAGATTCCTGGATCAGTACAAGCACAAGCCACCATGACAAGAAGCTCACAACATGTCCAACTTAAGGACTTTAACTAAAAGTGCTTGGTGGGAGACAACCCACCGTAGTATGATCGTTCCTTTTCATTCTTAGTTGTTTTTCGTAGTAGTAGTTTTCTTACTTAGTTGATTTTTTTTGAGTTTTCACTATTTTTCTGATCATGCAGCTATTTTATCACAAGAACCGAACACCTCAGGCTAAAAAAAAAGGAGCACACGACGCGCAAGCGTCACTGACGCGTACACGTTAGTCAAGTGTGCGAGAAAAAAATTAATTAATAAAGTGAATAGAGAGTTGCGTGGGAGTGGCGCAAGAATGATGCCTCTAGCACAAACAAATCCACGCGTACGCGTACCCCACGCGTGCGCGTCGTTTGTGATTTTTGCCACCCACGCGTGCGCGTCGCCTTCGCCACCCAGTTTTTAATTTTCTTTCTCTCTCTCCCAATCCTAATTCTCTCTGGTCCCTTTATCCTTTTATTTTTCTTTCCTCATACTTGTTGTCTCTTTTTATTTTCAGTTTTATTTTGCTTGAGGACAAGCAAACCTTTAAGTTTGGTGTTGATGCTGCGCTTATAGGTTTTCTATTTATTCCTATGGCACCAAAAGGGAGGCGAATCATCTTCACTGAGGAGCACAACCTGAAGAATAAAACGTCTGCTAGGATAACTAAGGTGGTTGAGTTCCTTTCATTTTATTCCTCCCCTCTTTTTCTATATTATGTTCCGGTTTTCTGCTATTTTTGCTTTGTTTGCTGCATGATCCTTTATTAGTAGATTCATAGCTTCTAGTTTAATTTTTTTTGTTAAGTGCTTTAATTCTGAAAGATGTCTCATGTATCACCCACTGAGCTTGAAATAAAAAAGAAAGAAGAACAGATGTAGTGCATGAGAATTTGAGTTTAATTTTTAGAGTAGTCTCATTTACTTAGAAGTGGTGGTATTTTCTGTGGTTTTGAATGCATGCTTGAACAGTGCATATTTTTTATAGTGAAGCTTATGAATGTTAAAATTGTTGGCTCCTGAAAGAATGATGAAAAAAGAGAAATGTTATTGATAATCTGAAAAATCATAAAATTGATCTTTGAAGAAAGAAAAAGTAGTGAAAAACACAAAGCTTGCGGAAAAAAAAAGAGAAGAAGAAAAAAACAAGTAGAAAAAGCCAATAACCCTTTAAACTAAAAAGGCAAAGGGTAAAAAAATGATCCAAGGCTTTGAGCGTTAATGGATAGGAGGGCCCAAAGGAATAAAATCCTGGCCTAAGCAGCTAAATCAAGTTGTCCCTAACCATGTGCTTGTGGCGTGAAGGTCTCAAGTGAAAAGCTTGAGACTGAGCGGTTAAAGTCGCGGTCCAAAGCAAAAAAAGTGTGCTTAAGAACTCTGGGCACCTCTAACTGGGAACTCTAGCAAAACTGAGTCAAAATCTAGAAAGGTTCACCCAGTTATGTGTCTGTGGCATTTATGTATCCGGTGGTAATACTAGAAAACAAAATGCTTAGGGTCACGGCCAAGACTCATAAAGTAGCTATGTTCAAGAATCAACATACTGAACTAGGAGAATCAATAACACTATCTGAATTATGAGTTCCTATGGATGCCAGTCATTCTAAATTTCAAAAGATAAAGTGAGATGCCAAAACTGTTCAGGATTGCAGTTGTAAACCCCACTATAAGAAGAGATATGGGCTTAATCGAACTCTCATTCTCATGTAAATTCACGTCCTAAGCTTATATTAGTTTTGGTTGCTTGAGGACAAGCAATAGTTTAAGTTTGGTGTTGTGATGCGTGAACATCTTTCTTATCTTTTCCTAGTAAATTTACATGTAATTTGTTGAGTTTAATTAAGAATTAATTATATTTTAGCCACTATGGATGCTATTTTGAGTTTTATGCAATACTGTTTATTTTAGGTAGCCTTCGGCGGAATTTGATGGAGTTTCTGCAGCACAAGAAGCAAAGGAGATGGCAACGAGGAGCGACGCGGATGCATGACCGACGCGTGCGCGTGATTTGGAAGTATCCATGGCGACGCGTGCGCGTGATTTGAAGATTTGCTCAGCGACGCGTGCGCGTGACTAACGCGTCCGCGTGACTCGGGAAAAAGGACCATCGACGCGTGCGCATGACCGACGCGTTCGCGTGACATGTGCCACGTGCAGAAAACGCAAAAAAAACACTGGGGGCAATTTCTGGGCTGTTTTGACCTAGTTTCCAGCCCAAAAAACACAGATTAAAAGCTGCAGAATGGACAAATCAGTGGTCCCCACCCATCAGCTGAAGACTTGTTAATTAATTCGAATTTTAAATTCAAATTTTAATTCTAGGAAAAGATATTATTTCAATTTTAGAAATTTGATTTTAAATTTTATTAGGATTAGTTATAAAAGGGAGAAGAAACCTCTCTTTTGGGAGAGGCCCCGGAGATCCCAATTCTATACAAATTTACATTCCGGAATTCTAGTTTTCTTCTCTGAGTCATGAACAACTAAACCTCCATTGTTAAGGTTAGGAGCTCTTTCTATTTCTATGGATTAATTTAATTGCTTTTTCTATTTTAATTTATGTATGGATTTATAATTTAAGAATTGTTTTCGCTCTTTATTTTATGAATTTGGGTGGAACGGAAGTATGACCCTCTTTCTATTTGAGTTCCTGTAAAACTTGGAAAAGCTCTTTACTTGAACAACAGTTTGAAAACATATTCCCTTAAATTTTAATTATCTGGATTTAACAGGATATGTGACATATAATCCTTTTATTTTTGGGTAATTAGAATTTTTGTGGCATATAAATTGGAATTTGATCATCACCCTCTAATTGGAATTAATTGACAAAGGAATTGGCAGTTGATGAATTTTAGAGGAGACTAAAAAGGTCTAAGGAATTAGGGTCTAGTCACATAGTTTGCCATGAATTAAATCCTACATAATTAAAACAATCAGTAAGAAAAGTCAATCCGGAAAAATAGATAACTCTGAAGCCTTAACTGTTTTCCCATAAATATTTCACAACTCATTTGTTGCTTGCTTTTTGAAATTCTTAATTTACTATTTAATGCTTTTTGAATACCAAAACACTCTTTTCTGCTTGTCAAACTAATCCTATCAAACGCTATTTTTGTTTAATCCATCAATCCTCGTGGGATCAACCCTTACTCACGTAAGATATTACTTGGTACGACCCGGTGCACTTGCCGGATAGTTTGTGGGTTATAAATACCACACCAGTAAGCTAAACATATATATACATATATACAAACGGAAACCAAAATACACCCAAAGACTACTTCACTTCCCAGGATCCAGACGCCTAGCGAGGAGCCTCTCGACCTGCATCTAAAAAAACAACAATACAACATAGAATGAGAATCGGAGGTTCTCAGCATGGTAAAAGTGCCACGCGTATAATAAATAAGTTCCTGAGAATGCCATAGGCAATCCTAGAACTCCGTTATTCAGTTATCCAACTTAAGTACTAAACAGAAGCCGTAAACAGGGGTAGGTATCTTACTCAAGTCCAATCCTAACCTATTACCAAACCATTTCTCCATTTCCTCTATTCCTCCATCATTCATAATGCAACAGAAATAAGCAACCAAACAAGTTCACGCACAAGTAACGAGCAGATAGTATCAATAGCAAGTATAACAGATAGCAGGTGATGTATATCAATTAGGCAAACCCAGGAAATGCATAGCAATCAATACAAACAAATTCATATGATGCATGCCTGTTCTATGGCTGATGGGGCCCATCTGTCGGTTATCCAGCCAACCCGACAAGTCCGAAAACCTTAGACTGTCCCCTGTAAGAACCCGCATTTTCACGTAAAAATGTTTTAATAAAATAATCTTAGTGCCCGGAATAGATTCAAAATTTAGAAGTTTTAATTTAAAAATAAAAATGTGAAATTTGATTTTAGTGAATTTTTCTGAGTTGGAAAATGTATTTCTTTCGAAAAGTTTTTTTAAAAATGCGTACTGACACTTAAGCTAGCAGTACTGGCTCTAGGCTGTCCAGTATCACGTATTTTGGAAAATAATATGTTGAAGATTGATTTATTGTTTTGAAAGGAGAAAACTAATTTAGAATCGAAGACCGGGCACTAATCTTAAAGGTTTTAACCCAAAGTGGACCAAACGGACCAAAAACACTTAGCGGGTTGGACCAGGCCCATGTGGGCCCAAGTCCAACATATATAACCCTCACTAAATGAGGTTTTCAGCTCATTTCCACCCAAATGAGAGAGGGAGGCACGGTTTTAGGGGAAGAGAGGAGAAGAGAGATTTTACTTTTCACCTCCACCTTCCGGAAGCCATAACTTTTGATCCGGAGCTCTAATTGACGAGCCATTTGCGACCACGAGAAGCTCTCGTCAAGCTCTACATTTATATCCAAGAAAATCTGGTAAGAACTCGAAGCTCTTACCCTAGTTTCCAGCCCTATCAGTTCTGCATTTTTAAGTTTAGTTTTTGAGTAGATTTTGTGATTTTGCTTGTTTAGGTGATCTCTAGTAGCGGATAAATGTTGGATTTTATCCCTAATCATGTTGGGTAAGGTAAGGTTTCTCTAAACCCTTGTGTTTAGTTGTTTTGTGTATATTAGGTTTTGATGTTAGTATATATATGTGATATTAGATTGAGTTTTGGTGTTTGTTGGAGTTGGTTGAGGTTTTGGATCAAGCTTGGTGGCTTCATTTTGGTGTTTGGTGCGGTTGGAAATCGACCAAGGTATGGTTTCGATTTTCTTTATGTAATATGTAATGTTCATGAACACTTAGGCTAGTGGACCATAGGATAGGATTGAATTGGATGTATGGTTGTTTGCATTAATATTGTGGTGTATGCATGTTGATGGGGATTTAAGGGATTGTATATGTTGACGTAGGATTTATGTTAATTGATGATTGATATTGATAATTGTGGTTGATGAGGATTATTGGAAATTGTTGTGTTAATGAGTATTGATGATTAGTGTTGTTGATGAGGTTGTTGGTATTTAAGGATTGATGATGAATAATGATGTTGTTGGTATTTAATGATTATAAAGGTTGATGGGGAATATTGATGTTATTGGTGCTAATTATAAATTGTGATGTTGGTTGATGTTGGTGAGTGTGTATGTTGAGTGTGGTAATATGAATATGGATAATGATTAATAATGTTGAGGTTAAGTGATGAGGATTTTGAAGTAGTTGTTGATGTTCGATGTTGGTTAAAGATTATTTATGATGGTTTTGGATGTTGATGAGTAAGAAATTTGATGGTATTAAGTAGTGTAATTGGGATTATGGATGGTTGAGTTGGAAAAGGAAGGGTATGGGCTTTTATGTTGTTTTGGTAATGTTTGGGTTGTGGTTGGTTTGGTTTTGAATTGTGAGTTTTGGAAAAAAATTGGAGTTTTTAGGATTTTGGTAAAAGTTGATTTTTGGTGAACTTTGTCTGATCATAAATTTTGTCTCGATTTTCAAAATTGGTTGAAAATTATTTGAAATTAAAGTTCATTGAAAACCCTTTAATTCAATATAAAGTTTGTAAAATTTGAAATTCTGCCGAGGAAGTTATGATCATTCAAAGGTGGTGTTGAAAATCTGAAATTCTGCAAAGTTGCAGAATTTCAGGATTTCTGATGTGTGCGCATGCACAACCTTGCACAACCTTGCGAAAATTATATTCTGTGTGAACGCATGGACTTGTGCGTGCGCACAGGCAGGGGAAAGGGCTCTGGTAGCAACGCTAGCACAGGTTGTGCACGCACATCAATGAAGAATTACGACCTGTGCGCACGCATAAGTCGGGAAGGGACGTCTGTTAGGGGCGCTCGCACAGCTTGTGCGAGTGAACAGACTTTATAAATTTTAGTACCTGTGCGTACGCACACCCCTGTGCGTACGCACACTTTAAAAATTTTCTTGGGCGTGTGCACGCACATCCTTGTATGGACACACACGCCCTATTTCATAAAGTTAAACTTTGTTTTCAACTATTTCACCTTCCCAATAAGGTTGTAAGCTTCTAAAACACCATTTCAAGACTTTTGGGCTTATTTTTGGGTATCAGGATAAGGGAAAGGTCCTAGGAGGATTTCATTTGGGTTTCACGTTAGAAAGTTAGCAAACGGAGGTTCAGGTTTGTGGTGTAGTGAAGAGGAGTTGGTTGAGAGAGAAGGAAGAGTGGTGAATATGGCGATGGCTAATAACGAATTTGAGAAATTGATGAACTAAGAGTTCGGAATGTAACTTATGACTTGATGATGGTTGTGAGGAGTATGAGTGGAAGTGTAAAGAGGAGTGGCCTCTGAGATTGAATATGTGATTACAATTTGTATTGTTCTCCATCGTAGGGGCTGTGGCAGTATCCCGCCTACGTTCGGATGTAAGAGTTGAAGCTGGGCTCTTCACTCATATTTCTCGCAACCAGAGGAAGGTGGTAGGGCACTCATCCCTCGGAACTATTCCACCTGAAAATGCGACTTCTCTCTGATTGCAAGGTGGTAGGGCACTAATCCACGGAATCATACGACAACCAGAGAAATGTGGTAGGGCACGCTCCCTCTGAATATTTCCCTCTGAAAGGAGAAGGTGGTAGGGCACTCATCCCTCGGAATTTTCCTCCTTATGTGCAATAGAGAGACTAATCCGGGAGTTGTCGACTGGATTTTCTGTCGGATTTGGAATTAACCGATATGTGATATCACAGCCAATAGAGCAGACATTCATCATATGCATCTTCTATATGCTCGCTTGCTTTGTTTACCTGAGATTGCCTAATTGTATAACATGCCTACTTGCTTCTTGAATTACTTGTATATACATGAATACAACCTGTGGTTTCCTTGTCTACATTAACTGTGTTTGTTTGGTGCTGAGGAGGTTAGGTAGGCGGTGGCGATGGGATCGCACGGAGGTTAGGTTGGAGGAGGCTCTGGGACACAGGGGTGTGATTAGTATTATTTATAATTCTCCTAAGTTTAGATAACCCGGTTTATGGTTTAAGCCCTTTATATATTTATTTATTTTGTTCTAAGCTTGAATATCAGTATGTGATGTGGTGTTCTAAGATTGCCTTCGGCGTCCCGGGGCCTTACATCTTACATCATTGGGCACTGTTACCATACTGAGAACCTCCAGTTCTCATTCCATACTTTGTTGTTATTTTTCAGATGCAGATCATAATCTACTTCGGTGAGATTGCGGATATGGTGATAGAGCGGAGTATGGTTTGTTCCTTATTTAATTCTGTTTTACTTTCGTCATAGTATTCTCTCACCTTATGTATATTCAACTTTATGGCCTTAGAGGCTTATTTGAGGGATAGGTTGTATAAGCTATTTTAATTTCTAAAGCTCTGTATCTCTTTATTTGTAACTAGTCGGCTTAAACTCCGCAAGCTGCAGCTAGTTCTCTATGATTATTATATTCTTATATTTATATATATTTTATTCTCTTATACTTATACCTTGTATCTTATGCATTATCTTCGTGTGAACGTTTCGCGCTTTTGTAATTCTGTCCTTGAGCTTAATCCTTCATCAGGCTTATAGAATATATTATTTCCTTCTATATATAAATATGTAAAAGCCTTAGGACTGTCGTGACCTCTGATTAGCCTTTGTTTTATGGCTAGAGGTAAGGCTTAAGGTAATTGGGGTGTTACATTTAGTGGTATCAGAACGGTTCGTCCTCGTGAGCCTGAGGGATGGACCGATTGTGCTTCGTTGCACACTCTGGGTCATTTTTCTTTCATGCTATTTAGGTTATCTACTTGATATTTTATAGCGTGCTTGTTTGTGAATGCCTTTTTGGGAAAATTAAAGCACTAGACCTTTGGTATTGAGACTGATCACCTTGATATCGAATGTTTGGTGAAGAAAGGAACCCTAATGGCAACTCATGGATGAGGTCGATCACGTTAACGGAGAGGTTGTGAGGATGGGTAACCTAGCCTATGCGTTACGAGCTCAGAATGTTCCAGAAAAGTCTGTACGTGGATTTTGGGAACGTTAGAAACTATTTCTCGAGGTTACTCAGTTACGTGCTTTGGATTATGCTAGAATCATGTGACTTGTTCTTTCCTATCCTATTCTGAAGTTCTTGTGGTCTTTTCTTTTGGATAGTAGTTTGATTTCTCCAACCTTATTCCTCTGTTCATATGCATTCTTGTTTGATCCTAACTGCATATGTCTACTTAAAATCCTTGGTGTATTTATCTTCTTTTTTTAGGCACTTCCTCTTGAGTCATGTATTCTTTAATATATATATATTTGAACATGTTTTGATGTATTATATCTTTTTAAGCTCTTATTCTGAGTCCTTTGTAGACAAATTGTAAATTTAGTTTCCTCTTATTTGACGATAATTACAGCCATTCTTCAAATCTTAACAAAATTGCTTTTGATTTGTTATACACTTCTCTATATAAACTTTGAAAGTTTCTTTTACAGTTTAAAACTAATTGTTTTCAATACCTCGCCTATCTCTTCACTGATTTATGGAAATATATTTACTTTAAATACAACTTGATTTTCTATCAACTTTATTACAGTTTTTACACATATCTTAATTTGGTTATGTATTTAGGAATTCTTCAAAAGAAAGATTTTTGCCTTGTTTCCGTTGACTTTCATTTGACAAACTTCACTTAATTTATTTTTAATTTGAATTTGGTTTAGTACAACACATTGTCTATGCAATTGTTGTTCTTTTGAAAATATTGAGTTCATATCCTTCCTTTTAGGAACAGACCAATTCCTTTTTAGGCTTTTCACTTCTTTGAATGATATACTCGGTTCTGTTTTTGATTATTCTTTTACTGTTATGACCGTCACCACTAATCTTAGTTTTCCTTCTCTTGTAAATCTCATACTCGTCCGAGTCAACTTGAATTTATTTCTATCTAGTGCGTTGTTTGTCCTCTTAATTGTCCTTCCTTAGTCAATGGTTCCTTCTTGAAAATTCACTGTTGATTGGTTTGTCTTTCCTTACGAGTTTTGTATTCTTTTGGACCAATGGAAAACTTGTTTGATGTCCCATGCTTCATGGATCTTGTTTGAACTCCTTTGATTTAAGATCCTTTCTTGTTTGGTCTGATTTCTTTTAATCACATCTTAATATTCTTGAATGTTCTTATGTGATGGTAATTTCAAGTGTATTCTTAGAGTTTTGATGTGAACTTTTGAAACAAGTTTTGGATTCTCTTAAGAAATCTAAATCAATTCTTCTGGCTTAAATTGCATCCATAGTTATTCTTTAAATTGACAAAGTTGTTTTGAAGTTGGCATGCACTGTTTTAAATAAAGTTTTGAAACCGACTGATAAGCAAATTTTTACCTTGGAGTTTCCTTTTCTAAATAGAGTTTAACTAGTTCCATATTTGCTATAAAAATTATGCACGCTTGTTTGAATATAAGCTTTGGGAATTCTTGGACAAACCTTTGATTTCTTACAACCTTGCCGTGATTTCAGTGTATACCTTATTTGATTGAGTAACTAAATGTCTTTCAGGATTTTCAATATTGTTTGGCCTTAACTCAATTGATTCTCATTTTCTAAACCTCACCTATTCTGTCTTATACTTGGAAACTATTTAGACAAAATGCAATTTAATTTTTTTTAACCACATTGCAGTTTTGGTGTATGTTTCTGTCACCCTTTTGTGAAATGCGAGTTACATACCTTTCTTTTAGCACATGATGTGATCTTCTTTCAGTTTTTCATTCTTTATATTCAAATGTATTAGGTGTACTTAATCATAAATTTTAAACCTTGAGAGTGTCATCACTAGCTTCAGATAACCTTCTTCTATAATTTTATACTTGTTAACTTCAGCTTGATTAGTTCCAAACTACTGCCTTGCTTATCCTTTTTGTATTCCTATCAGTTATCTCTGATTCGGGAGTTATCCTTGAGTTTGTTAAATTGAATTACTTCCAATACTCTTCATCGATTGTACATCCTCGTTTACTTGTAAATTTAGCAGTTCTTTCAAAACTCTTGCGAAGATTATCCTTGTTGTTTGTCCTTCTTATTTCAAAGTTTTTTATCCTTCTGAATAAACTCGAGAATTGTTGTAATATCGCGTGCGATCTTTAGGCACAGCAATGCGAAGCTTTAGTTCTTTAGAATGTGGTTTGTGGTTATGGAAGGGGAGGTACACACAGCTGCTTTTGCGGTTTTTAAATTGTGGTTTTTGAATTCTAACTGGTATGGCATTGAACCATGTTGAGAAAGTTTTATGGTTTATAATGATTTTCAAATTTGGTTTGAAACTTTTGGTTTAAATGATTCGGTTTTGAAACTACGTCAGAAAATTCTTGGTTTGAAGGATATTGTTTAAAAAGAAAAGAGAGTTCTAGGATTTTATCAATTTGTGAACTTGTTTTCAAATTTATCTTGTCAAAAGGGATCTAAAATTGAAAAGTTTTTATTTAAAGAAAACGTGATTTCAAGTATTTGACTTCTGAGTAACTGAATTTTTGACTCTTTTGATAAAGTTTTAACAATGAGCTGGTTTAGAATAAACTTGTTTTGAAGGTTTTGGAAACATGTTACAAAAATCGGTATTTGTTTTAAGGAAAATTTTGGATGCTCAATGATGATAATCAGAGTGACGCAGCGAAAGGCGAAAGGGAACGTCGACACGGTAGGATGATGGCGAACGAGGTGCCTTGGCAATTTGTTGGATTAGCAACGTTGAAAGTAGGATGCTTCGTAGGGAATATATGTATATATATATATCCCATCGCGTGATTCGGATTTTCAAGGGCGAAAATCTTTTTAAGGAGTGGAGGATGTAAGAACCCGCGTTTTTACATAAAACTGTTTTAATAAAATAATTTTAGTGCCCGGAATAGATTCAAAATTTATAAGTTTTAATTTGAAAATAAAAATGTGAAATTTGATTTCAGTGAATTTTTCTGAGCTGGAAAATGTATTTCTTTCGAAAAGTTTTGTAAAAATGCGTACTGACACTTAAGCTGGCAGTACCGGCTCTAGACTGTCCAGTATTGCGTATTTTTAAAAATAATATTTTGAAGATTGATTTATTGTTTTGAAAAGAGAAAAATAATTTAGAATCGAAGACCGGGCACTAATCTTAAAGGTTTTGACCAAAAGTGGGCCAAACGGACCAAAAATACTTAGCGGGTTGGACTGGGCCCAAGTGGGCCCAAGTCCAACATATATAACCCTCACTAAATGAGGTTTTCAGCTCATTTTCACCCAAATGAGAGAGGGAGGCGCGGTTTTAGGGGAAGAGAGGAGAAGAGAGATTTTACTTTTCACCTCCACCTTCCGGAAGCCATAACTTTTGATCCGGAGCTCCGATTGACGAGCCATTTACGACAACGCAAAGCTCTCGTCGAGCTCTACATTTATATCCAAGAAAATATGGTAAGAACTCGAAGATCTCACCCTAGTTTCCAGCCCTAGCAGTTCTGCATTTTTAAGTTTAGTTTTGGAGTAGATTTTGTGATTTTGCTTGTTTAGGTGATCTCTAGTAGCGGGTAAATGTTGGATTTTATCCCTAATCACATTGGGTAAGGTGAGATTTCTCTAAACCCTTGTGTTTAATTGTTTTGTGTATATTAGGTTTTGATGTTGGTATATATATGTGATATTAGATTGAGTTTTGGTGTTTGTTGGAGTTGGTTGAGGTTTTGGATCAAGCTTGGTGGCTTCGTTTTGGTGTTTGGTGCGGTTGGAAATCGGTCAAGGTATGATTTCGGTTTTCTTTATGTAATATGTAATGTTCATGGACACTTAGGCTAGTGGACCATAAGATAGGATTAAATTGGATGTATGGTTGTTTGCATTAATATTGTGGTGTATGTATGTTGATGGGGATTTAAGGGATTGTATATGTTGACGTAGGATTTATGTTAATTGATGATTGATATTGATAATTGTGGTTGATGAGGATTATTGGGAATTGTGGTGTTAATGAGTATTGATGATTAGTGTTGTTGATGAGGTTGTTGGTATTTAAGGATTGATGATGAATAATGATGTTGTTGGTATTTAATGATTATAAAGGTTGATGGGGAATATTGATGTTATTGGTGCTAATTATAAATTGTGATGTTGGTTGATGTTGGTGAGTGTGTATGTTGAGTGTGGTAATATGAATGTGGATAATGATTGATAATGTTGAGGTTAAGTGATGAGGATTTTGAAGTAGTTGTTGATGTTCGATGTTGGTTAAAGATTATTTATGATGGTTTTGGATGTTGATGAGTAAGGAATTTAATGGTATTGAGTAGTGTAATTGGGATTATGGATGGTTATGTTGGAAAAGGAAGGGTATGGGCTTTTATGTTGTTTTGGTAATGTTTGGGTTATGGTTGGTTTGGTTTTGAATTGTGAGTTTTGGAAAAATTGGAGTTTTGAGGCTTTTGGTAAAAGTTGATTTTTGGTGAACTTTGTCTGATCATAACTTTTGTCTCGATTTTCAAAATTGGTTGAAAATTGTTTGAGATTAAAGCTCATTGAAAACCCATTAATTCAATATAAAGTTTGTAAAATTTGAAATTTTGTAGAGGAAGTTATGATCATTCAAAGTTGGTGTTGAAAATCAGAAATTCTGCAAAGTTACAGAATTTCAGGATTTCTGATGTGTGCGCATGCACAACCCTGTGAAAATTCTATTCTGTGCGAACGCACGGACCTGTGCGTATGCACAGGCAGGGGAAAGGGCTATGGTAGCAATGCTAGCACAGGTTGTGCGAGTGAACAGACTTTATAAATTTTAGTACCTGTGCGTACGCACACCCCTGTGCGTACGCACATCCCTGTATGGACACACACGCCTGTTTCATAAAGTTAAACTTTGTTTTCAACTATTTCACCTTTCCAACAAGGTTGTAACTTTTAAAACACCATTTCAAGACTTTTGGGCTTATTTTTGGGTATCAGGATAAGGGAAAGGTCCTAGGAGGATTTTATTTGGGTTTCACGTTAGAAAGTTAGCAAACGGAGGTTCAGGTTTCTGGTGTAGTGAGGAGGAGTTGGTTGAGAGAGAAGCAAAGAGTGGTGAATATGGCGATGGCTAATAACAAATTTGAGAAATTGATTAACTAAGAGTTCGGAATATAACTTATGACTTGATGATGGTTGTGAGGAGTATGAGTGGAAGTGTTAAGAGGAGTGGCATTTGAGATTGAATATGTGATTACAATTTATATTGTTCTCCATCGTAGGGGCTGTGGCAGTATCCCGCCTACGTTTGGATGTGAGAGTTGAAGCTGGGCTCCTCACTCATATTTCTCACAACCAGAGGAAGGTGGTAGGGCACTCTCCCTCGGAATATTTCCCTCTGAAAGGAGAAAGTGGTAGGGCACTCATCCCTCGGAACTATTCCTCCTGAAAATGCGACTTTTCTCTGATTGCAAGGTGGTAGGGCACTAACCCATGGAATCATATGACAACCGGAGGAAGGTGGTAGGACATGCTCCCTCGGAATATTTCCCTCTGAAAGGAGAAGGTGGTAGCGCACTCATCCCTCGGAATTTTCCTCCTTATGCGCAATAGAGAGACTAATCCGGGAGTTGTCGACCGGATTTTCTGTCGGATTTGGCATTAACCGACATGTGATATCACAGCCAATAGGACATACATTCATCATATGCATCTTCTATATGCTTGCTTGCTTTGTTTACCTGAGTTTGCCTAATTGTATAACATGCCTATTTGCTTCTTGAATTACTTGTATATACATGAATACTACCTATGGTTTCCTCGTCTGCATTATCTATGTTTGTTTGGTGCTAAGGAGGTTAGGTAGGCGGTGGCGATGGGATCGCACGGAGGTTAGGTTGGAGGAGGCTGTAGGACACAAAGTTTAGATAACCTGGTTTATGGTTTAAGTCCTTTATATATTTATTTATTTATTTTGTTCTAAGCTTGAATATCAGTATGTGATCTGGAGTTCTAGGATTGCCTTTGGCATCCCGGGGCCTTACATCTTACATCATTGGGCACTATTACCATACTGAGAACCTCCGGTTCTCATTCCATACTTTGTTGTTATTTTTCAGATGCAAATTATAATCTACTTCGGTGAGATTGCGGATATAGTGACAGAGCGTAGTATGGTTCGTTCCTTGTTTAATTCTGTTTTACTTTCGTCATAGTATTCTCTCACCTTTTGTATATTCAACTTTATGGCCTTAGAGGCTTATTTGAGGGATAGGTTGTATAAGCTATTTTAATTTCTAAAGCTCTGTATCTCTTTATTTGTAACTAGTCGGCTTAAACTCCGCAAGCTGTACACATGTGCGAAACGAGCGAAAAATATGCATACGTGTAAAACGAGCGAAAAACAAAAAAAAAGCACACACATACACAGACATGCGAAACGAGCGAAAAATAAAAAAAACACATACACCCATGCGAAACGAGCGGAAAAAATAACAATAATAAATAAAAAACACACACGTGATAAACGAGCGAAAAACACTCACGCGCGCAAAACGAGCGAAAAACACAAAAAAACCACACACCCCCGTGCGAAACAAGTAAAAAACACAAAAATGAAAAAACACACAAAAAAACACGCACACGTACGAAACGAGCGAAAAACACACACACAGGCGAAATGAGCGAAACACACACACACACACACACACACGGGCGAAACGACCGAAAAACAAAATACACGTGCGAAACGAGCGAAAAACAAAAAAAATTATATACGCACATGCGAAACAAGCGACAAACAGACAAAAGTGCAAAACGAGCGAAAAACACGCACACGTGCTAAACGTACGAAAAACACACAAAAAACACACACGTGCGAAACGAGCAAAAAACGCGCACACGTGCTAAATGAGCGAAAAACACGCATACGTGCAAAACGAGCAAAAAATAAACAATTAAAAAACACACATGAACGAAGCGAGCAAAAAACACACACATGCGAAACGGGCGAAAAACACAAACACACACACACACACACACACACACATACACGTGAGAAACGAGCGAAAAACACAAAAAAACCACACAAACGTGCAAAGCAAGCGAAAAACATACGCATGTGAAACTAGCGAAAAACACGAAAAACAACACACACGCACCTACACGTGCGAAACGAGTGAAAAACAAAAAAAACCACAGACACGTGCAAAATGAGCGAAAAACACACAAACGTGCGAAATTAGCGAAAAACAGGCACACATGCATAACGAGCGAAAAACAAAAAAAACACACAGTGCGAAACAAGCGACAAACACACATGTGCGAAACGAGCAAAAAAATAAACACACAAGTGTGAAAAACACGCATACGTGCGAAACGAGCGAAAAACGCAAAAAAACACACGTGTGAAACGAGCGAAAAACACAAAAAAATAAATAAACAAACACACAAGTGTGAAACGAGCGAAAAATACGCACACGGCGAAATGAGTGAAAAACACAAAAAAACGCACACACGTGCGAAACAAGCGAAAAACACACACGCGCGCGAAATGAGCGAAAAACAAACACACGCGCGAAATAAGCGAAACACTAATACGTGCGAAACGAGCGAAAAACACCCACGTGCAAAACGAACGAAAAACTCGCACACGTGCAAAAAGAGCAAAAATCACAAAAAAAAACACCTACACGTGCAGAACGAGCGAAAAACACACAAGTGCAAAACGAGCGAAAAATAAAAAAAACACACACCCCGTGAGAAACGAGCAAAAAACACGCACACGTGTGAAACGAGCGAAAAACATAAAAATGAAAAAACACACCCACAAGGGTGCGAAAGGATCAAAAAACACACACATGTGCGTAACTAGCGAAAAACACGCACATCTGCGAAACTAGCGAAAGACCAAAAAATTTGAAAAAAGCACGCACGCGCGAAACGATGAAATCACACGTGCGAAATGAGCAAAAAATACGCATACATGCGAAACGAGCGAAAAATACACAAAAAAAATAAAAGACACACACATACACACCTGCGAAACGAGCGAAAAATACAAAAAAAAACACATACACCCGTGCGAAACGAGCAAAAAGAATAACAAAAATAAATAAAAAAACACACGTGAAAACGAGCGAAAAACACAAAAAAAACAACACACCCCGTGCAAAACGAGCAAAAAACACAAAAATGTAAAAACACACCCACACACGTACGAAACGAGCGAAAAATAAACACACGTGCGAAATGAGCGAAAAACACAAAAAAATAAAAAGCACACACATACACACACGTGCTAAATGAGCGAAAAACATGCATACATGCAAAACGAGCGAAAAACAAAAAAAAAACACACACACACACACACGTGCGGAACGAGCGAAAGACACACACATGCAAAACGGCCGAAAAACACACACGTGTGAAACTAGCAAAAAACGCAAAAAACACACACACGCACGCACATAGACATCAGAAACGAGCGAAAAACACCAAAAACAACACACACACACACACACACACACACACACACACATACACATGTGAAATGAGTGAAAAACATAAAAAAACCACAGACACGTGCAAAACGAGTGAAAAACACAGATACGTGGGAAACGAGCGAAACAAACGGACACGTGCAAAACGAGCGAAAAACATAAAAAAACACACACGTGCGAAACAAGCGAAAAACACACACATGTGTAAAACGAGCGAAAAATAAACACACGCGCGAAATGAGCGAAAAACACTTATATGTACGAAATGAGCGAAAAACACTCACGTGCGAAACGAACGAAAAACTCACACACGTGCAAAAAGAGCAAAAAACACAAAAAAACACCCACACGTGCGGAACAAGCGAAAAATAAAAAAAACACACACGCACCCTCGTGAGAAACGAGCGAAAAATATAAAAATGAAAAAACACACCCACAAGGGTGCGAAACGAGCGAAAAATACACACATGTGCGAAAAACACGCACGTGCAAAACTAGCAAAAAACAAAAAATAGAAAAAAGCACACAAGCATGAAATGATAAAAAACACACATGTGCGAAACGAGCGAAAAATATGCATACGTGTAAAACGAGCGAAAAACAAAAAAAAACACACACACATACACAGACATGCGAAACGAGCGAAAAATAAAAAAACACATACACCCATGCGAAACGAGCGGAAAAAATAACAATAATAAATAAAAAACACACACGTGAGAAACGAGCGAAAAACACTCGCGCGCGCAAAACGAGCGAAAAACACAAAAAAAACCACACACCCCCGTGCGAAACAAGTAAAAAACACAAAAATGAAAAAACACACAAAAAAACACGCACACGTACGAAACGAGCGAAAAACACACACACACAGGCGAAATGAGCGAAAAACACGCATAAGTGCAAAACGAGCGAAAAACAAAAAAAATTAAAAATTAAAAAACACACACGTGCGAAACAAGCGAAAAACTCGCACACGTGCCAAACGATGAAAAAGACAAAAAAAATAAAAAATAAAAAAACACACACGTGCTAAACGAGCGACAAACACACATACGTGCAAAACGAGTGAAAAACAAGCACACGTGCGAAACGAGCGAAAACCACAAAAAAACACACACACACAAACACACACGTGCGAAACAAGCGAAAAATACAAAAAATACACGTGCGAAACGAGCGAAAAACACAAAATAAATTAAAAAACAAGCACACACGTGAGAAACGAGCGACAAAAATCCACACGTGCAAAACGAGCAAAAAACACGAACACATGTGAAAAGAGCGAAAAAGCACAAAAAAAACACACACACACGTGCGAAACGAGTGAAAAACACCCATGTCTGAAACAAACGAAACACACAAAAAAACACAAATACGCGCGAAACAAGCGAAAAACACACACACACATGCGAAACAAAGAAAAATACACACACACAACACGTGCGAAACGAGTGAAAAACACCCATGTCTGAAACGAACGAAACACAAAAAAAAACACACTCACACGTGTGAAACAAGTGAAAAACACACGCGTGTGAAACTCGTAAAAAACACCAAAAGAACACACAGACACACATACGCGTGCCAAACGAGCGAAAGACACACATGCGAAACGAGCGAAAAACACACACGTGTGAAACTATTAAAAAACGCAAAAAAAAACACACACACACACATACAACTGAGAAACGAGCAAAAAACACAAAAAAAACCACACACACGTGCGAAACAAGCAGAAAACACACGCGTGTGAAACTAGCGAAAAACACCAAAAACAACACACACACACACACACACACACATACACATGCGAAATGAGTGAAAAATACAAAAAAAACCAGAGACACGTGCAAAACGAGTGAAAAACACACATACGTGGAAAACGAGCGAAACACACGAACACGTGCGAAACACACGGACACGTGCAAAATGAGCGAAAAATACAAAAAAACACACACGTGCGAAACAAGCAAATAACACACACGTGCGAAACGAGCGAAAAATAAACACACACGCGAAACGAGCGAAAAACACTTATACGTACGAAACGAGCGTAAAACACCCACGTGCGAAACGAACGAAAAACACACACGTGCAAAAAGAGCAGAAATCACAAAAAAACACCCACACGTGTGAAACGAGCGAAAAATAAAAAACACACACACACCCTCGTGAGAAACGAGCGAAAAACACGCACACATGCGAAACGAGAGAAAAACATAAAAATGAAAAAACACACCCTGAAGAGTGCGAAACGAGCGAAAAACATACACATGTGCGAAAAACACGCACATGTTCAAAACTAGCGAAAAACAAAAAGAATAGAAAAAAGCACACACGCGTGAAACGATAAAAAACACACATATGTGCGAAATGAGCGAAAAATATGCATACGTGTAAAACGAGCAAAAACCAAAAAAAACACACACGCACACACACATGCGAAACGAGCAAAAAATAAAAAAAACACATACACCCATGCGGAACGAGCGGAAAAAATAACAATAATAAATAAAAAAACACACACGTGAGAAACGAGCGAAAAACACTCGCGCGCGAAACGAGCGAAAAACACACACACACAGGCGAAATGAGCGGAAAACACGCATAAGTGCGAAACGAGCGAAAAACAAAAAAATTAAAAATTAAAAAACACACACGTGCGAAACGAGCGAAAAACTCGCACACGTGCCAAACGATGAAAAAGACAAAAAAATAAAAAATAAAAAACACACACGTGCTAAACGAGCGACAAACACATATACGTGCGAAACGAGTGAAAAACAAGCACAAGTGCGAAACAAGCGAAAACCACAAAAAAACACACACACACAAATACACACGTGCGAAACAGGTGAAAACACAAAAATAAAATATAAAAAAACACACACGTGCGAAACAAGCGAAAAATACAAAAAATACACACGTGCGAAACGAGCGAAAAACACAAAATAAATAAAAAAACCAAACACACACGTGAGAAACAAGCGACAAAAATCCACACGTGCAAAACGAGCAAAAAACACGAACACGTGTGAAAAGAGCGAAAAAGCACAAAGAAAAACACACACACACACGTGCGAAACGAGTGAAAAATACCCATGTCCGAAACGAACGAAACACACAAAAAAATACACAGACACGTGCGAAACAAGCGAAAAACACACACACATGTGAAACAAAGAAAAACACACACTCACACACGTGCGAAACGAGTGGAAAACACTCATGTCTGAAAATAACGAAACACAAAAAAATACACACACACATGTGCGAAACAAGCGAAAAACACACACGTGTGAAACTCGTGAAAAACACCAAAAGAACACATAGACACAGATACGCGTGCGAAACGAGCGAAAGACACACATGCGAAACGAGCGAAAAACACACACGTGTGAAACTAGCAAAAAATGCAAAAAAAAACACACACACACACATACACGTGAGAAACGAGCGAAAAACACAAAAAAAACCACAGACACGTGCGAAACAAGCAAAAAACACACGCGTGTGAAACTAGCGAAAAACACCAAAAACAACACACACACACACACATACACATGCGAAATGAGTGAAAAATACAAAAAAAATCCGAGACACGTGCAAAACGAGTGAAAAAAACACATATGTGGGAAACGAGCGAAACACACGGACACGTGCGAAACGAGCGAAAAATACAAAAAAACACACACGTGCAAAACAAGCAAAAAACACACACGTGCGAAACGAGCGAAAAACAAACGCACGCGCGAAATGAGCGAAAAACACTTATACGTACGAAACGAGCGTAAAACACCCACGTGCGAAACGAACGAAAAACTTGCACACGTGCAAAAAGAGCAAAAATCACAAAAAAAACACCCACACGTGCGGAACGAGCGAAAAATAAAAAAAGCACACACACACCCCTGTGAGAAACGAGCGAAAAACACGCACACATGCGAAACGAGCGAAAAACATAAAAATGAAAAAACACACCCTCAAGGGTGCGAAACGAGCGAAAAACATACACATGTGCGAAAAACACGCACATGTGCAAAACTAGCGAAAAACAAAAAGAATAGAAAAAGGCACGCACGAGTGAAACGATAAAAAAACACACACATTTGTGAAATGAGCGAAAAATATGCATACGTGTAAAACGAGCGAAAAACAAAAAAAACACACACACACACATACACAAACATGCGAAACGAGCGAAAAATAAAAAAAAACATACACCCATGCAAAACGAGCAGAAAAAATAATAATAATAAATAAAAAACACACACGTGAGAAACGAGCGAAAAACACTCACACGCGCGAAACGAGCGAAAAACACAAAAAAATCACACACTCCCGTGCGAAACGAGTAAAAAACACAAAAATGAAAAAACACACACAAAAAACACGCACACGTACGAAACGAGCGAAAAACACACACACGTGTGAAATGAGCGAAAAACACGCATAAGTGCGAAACGAGCGAAAAACAAAAAAAATTAAAAATTAAAAACACACACATGTGTGAAACGAGCGAAAAACTCGCACACGTGCCAAACGATGAAAAAGACAAAAAAATAAAAAACCACACACGTGCGAAACGAGCAAAAACCACAAAAAAACACACACACGTGCGAACCAAGTGGAAAACACAAAAAAAATATAAAAAAACACACACGTGCGAAACGAGCGAAAAATACAAAAAAATACACACGTGCGAAGCGAGCGAGAAGCAGAAAAAATAAATAAAAAACCAAGCACACACGTGAGAAACGAGCGACAAAAATCCACACGTGCAAAACGAGCGAAAAGCACGAACATGTGTGAAAAGAGCGAAAAAGCACAAAGAAAAACACACACACGTGCGAAACGAGTGAAAAACACCCATGTCCGAAACGAACGAAACACACAAAAAAATATACACACATGTGCGAAACAAGCGAAAAACACACACACACATGCAAAACCAAGAAAAACACACACATGTGCGAAACGAGTGAAAACCACCCAGGTCTGAAACGAACGAAACACAAAAAAAAGTACACACACGTGCGAAACAAGCGAAAAACACATGCGTGTGAAACTCGTGAAAAATACCAAAAAAACACACAGACACACATACACGTGCGAAACGAGGGAAAAACACAGACACGTGCGAAACTAGCGAGAAACACATACATGAGCAAAAAACACGCACACGTGCGAAACAAACGTAAAACAAAAAAAACGCACACGTGCGAAACGAGCGAAAAACACACACACATACACGTGCGAAACGAGGGGAAAAACCCAAAAAAAACCATAGCCACGTGCGAAATAGTGAAAAACACGGACACAAGCGAAACGAGCGAAAAATACGAACACGTGCTAAATGAGCGAAAAACACAAAAAAACATGCACGTGCGAACAAGCGAAAAACAGACACACGTGCGAAACGAGCAAGAAACAAACACACGTGCGAGATGAGTGAAAAATACGCATACGAGCGAAACGAGCAAAAAACACAAACAAAAAAACACCCACACGTGCGAAACGAGCAAAAAACACAAATACCTATACGAAACGAGCGTAAAACACACACACGTGCGAACTGAGCGGGAAAAAAACACACACACACACGTGCTAAACAAGCAAAAAACACACGCGTGTGAAACTAGTGAAAAACAGAAAAAACACACAGACACACATACACGTGCGAAACGGGGAAAAAACACAGACACGTGCGAAACTAGCAAAAAACACGTACATGAGCGAAGAACACGCACATGTGCGAAACGAGCGAAAAACAAACACACGTGCGAAACGAGCGAAAAAATACACACATGCGAAATGAGCGAAAAACATGCAAACATGCGAAATGAGCGAAAAATACAAAAAATAATGATAGAATAAAAAAACACACACGTGTGTGAAACCAACGAAAAACACAAGAAACACACATATACTCACACACGTGCGAAACGAGCGAAAAACATGCATACGTGCGAAACGAGCAAAAAATACTAAACATAATAATAGAATAAAAAAAAGACACACACACGTGTGAAACCAACGAAAAACATTTGTGTTTTTTTGGGTTTTTCGCTCCTTTCGCACATGTATGTGTTTTATCATTTCGCACGTGTGTGTGCATTTTTTTCTTTGTGTTTTTTGTTCTTTTCGCACGTGTGTTTTTTTGTGTTTTTTGCTCGTTTTGCGTGTGTGAGTGTTTTTCGCTCATTTTATACGTGTGTTTCTTTATTTTGTTTTTGTTATGTTTGTCGCTCGTTTTGCACGTGTGTATGTGTTTTTTTGTATTTTTCGCTCGTTTCACACGTGTGTGTTTTTCACTCGTTCCGCATGTGTGTGTGTGTGTTTTCCTATTTTTTATTTTTTGTATTTTTCGCTCGTTTCGAACATATGCATGTTTTTCACTCATTTCGCACGTGTGTTTGTTTTTTTACCGTTTCACACGTGTGTTTGTTTGTTTTTTTTTGTGTTTTTCGCACATTTCGGACGTGTGTTTTTCGCTTGTTTCACACGTGTATGTGTGATTTTCATTGTGTTTTTTTGCTCTTTTCGCACTGTGTGTGTTTTTCGCTCGTTTCGCACGTGTATATATATTTTATTTTTTTACTTTTCGCTCGTTTCGCACGTATGCGTGTTTTTTGCTCATTTTGCACGAGTGTGTTTTTCGCTCGTTTCGCACGTATGCGTGTATTTTTGTTTTTTATTTTGTGTTTTTCGCTCGTTTCACACATGTCTGTATTTTCACACATAACTGTGAAACAATCGAAAAACACGCACACGTGCGAAACGAGCCAAAAACAAAAAAAACACATGCGAAACGAACGAAAAATACAAAGAAAAAACACACACACCCGTGCAAAACAAGCGAAAAACATGCGTGTGAAACTAGCAAAAAATACCAAAAAACACACACACATACACGTGTGAAACGAAGATGAAACACAAAAAAAACCACAGCCACGTGCGAAGTAGCAAAAAACACGGACACATGCGAAACGTGCGAAAAATACGAATACATGCGAAACTAGCGAAAAACACACACACGTGCGAAACGAGCAAGAAACAAACACATGGGCGAGATGAGCGAAAAACACGCAAACGAAAGAAACAAGAAAAAAACACAAACAAAAGACACCCACACGTGCGAAACGAGCAAAAAACACAAATACATATACGAAACGAGCGTAAAACACGCACACGTGCGAACTGAGCTAAAAAAACACACACATGTGCTAAACAAGCGAAAAACACACACGTGTGAAACTAGCGAAAAACACACAAGACACACATACACGTGCAAAACGGGAAAAAACACAAAAAAAAAACACGGACATGTGCGAAACTAGCGAAAAACACGTACATGAGCGAAGAACACGCACATGTGCGAAACGAGTGAAAAAATACACACATGCGAAACGAGCGAAAAACACGCATACGTGGGAAATAAGTAAAAGATACAAAAAATAATGATAGAATAAAAAGATGCACACGTGTGAAACCAACGAAAAGCACAAGAAACACACACACACACTCACACACGTGCGAAACGGGCGAAAAACACACATAGGTGCGAAACGAGCGAAAAACACGCATACGTGCGAAACGAGCGAAAAATACAAAACATAATGATAGAATAAAAAAAAAGACACACACACGTGTGAAACCAACGAAAAATATTTTTGTGTTGTTTTGTGTTTTTCGCTCGTTTCGCACATGTGTGTGTGTTTTATCATTTCGCACGCGTGTCTGCGTTTTTTTTTGTGTTTTTTGTTCTTTTCGCACGTGTGTGTGTGTTTTCTTTGTGTTTTTCGCTCGTTTTGCGCGTGTGAGTGTTTTTCTCTCATTTCGTATGTGTGTTTTTTTATTTTCTTTTTGTTATGTTTGTCGCTCGTTTTGCACGTGTGTATGTGTCTTATTTGTATTTTTCGCTCGTTTCACACGTGTGTGTTTTTCACTCGTTCCGCATGTGTGTGTGTTTTTAGCTCAGTTCGCACGTTTCGAACATATGCGTGTTTTTCGCCCGTTTCGCACGTGTGTTTGTTTTTTTACCGTTTCACATGTGTGTTTGTTTGTTTGTTTTTTTGTTTTTTTCGCTCATTTCGGACATGTGTGTATTTCGCTCGTTTCACACATGTGTATGTGGGTTTTTCATTGTGTTTTTTTGCTCTTTTCACATGTTTTTGTGTTTTTCGCTCATTTCATACGTGTGTGTGCTTTTCGCTCGTTTTGCACGCGTGTGTTTTTTTGTATTTTTCGCTCGTTTCGCACGTGTGTATATTTTTTTCCGCACGTATGCATGTTTTTTGCTCATTCTACACGTGTGTGTTTTTCACTCGTTTTGCACGTATGTGTGAATTTTTATTTTTTTTGTGTTTTTCTCTAGTTTTCCACGTGTCTGTATTTTCACACATAACTGCGAACCAATCGAAAAACATACACACGTGCGAAACGAGCGAAAAACACGCACACGGGCGAAATGAGTGAAAAACAAAAAAAATCGCACACACGTACAAAACGAGCCAAAAACACAAAAAAACAAACGTGCGAAACGAACGAAAAATACAAAGAAAAAACACACACAGCCGTGCGAAACAAGCGAAAAACGCATGCGTGTGAAACTGGCAAAAAGTACCGAAAAACACACACATACACGAGCGAAACGAGGGAAAAACACAAAAAAAACCACAGCCACGTGCGAAGTAGCGCAAATCATGGACACATGCAAAACGTGCGAAAAATACGAATATGTGCGAAACGAGCGAAAAACACAAAATAACACCCATGTGCGAAACAAGCGAAAAACACACACGTGCGAAACGAGCAAGAAACAAACACGTGCAAGATGAGTGAAAAACGCGCATAGGAGCGAAACGAGCAAAAAACACAAATACGCATACGAAACGAGCGTAAAACACGCACACATGCGAACCGAGCGAAAAAACACACGCACGTGCTAAACAAGCGAAAAACACACGCATGTGAAACTAGCAAAAAAATCAAAAAAACACACAGACACACATACACGTGCGAAACGGGAGAAAACACAAAAAAATATAGACACGTGTGAAACTAGCGAAAAACACCTACATGAACGAAATACACGCACATGTGCGAAACGAGCGAAAAACAAACGCGTGCGAAACAAGCGAAAAAACACACACGTACGAAACGAGCAAAAAATATGCATAAGTGCGAAATGAGCGAACATACAAAAAATAATGATAGAATAAAAAAACACACACGTATGAAACCAACGAAAAACATAAGAAACACACACACTCACACACGTACGAAACGAGTGAAAAACACACATATGTGTGAAACGAGGAAAAAGCACGCATACGTGCGAAACAAGCGAAAAATACAAAACATAATGACATAGTAAAAAAAAGACACACACGTGTGAAACCAACGAAAAACACAAGAAACAAACACACACACGTGCGAAACAAGCGAAAAACACACACATGCGAAACGAGCGAAAAACACAGATGCGTGCTAAACAAGTGAAAAACACACGTGCCAAACGAGTGAAAAACACAAAAAAATACATGAAAAATGACCGAAAAACACACATGCAAAACGAACGAAAAGCACAAAAAAAGCGAAAAACCCAAAAAAAATAAAACACGCACACGTGCGAAACAAGCGAAAAACACAAAAAATACATACGTACGAAACGAGCGAAAAACACACGTGCGAAATGAGCAAAAAACGCGCTTACGTGCGAAACGAGCGAAAAAATAAAATATAAAAAACATACACGTGTTCGAAATGAGCGAAAAACATACACACATGCAAAACAAGCGAAAAACACGAACACGTGCGAAAAGAGCGAAAATGCACAAACAAAAACGCACACACGTGCGAAACAAGCGAAAAATACACACGTGCAAAACCAGCGAAAAACAAAAAAAATACATACACGTGGAAAACGAGCGAGAAACACCCGCACGTGCGAACCGAGCAAAAAACAAAAAAAACATACACGTGCAAAACGAGCGAAAAACACACTTGCGAAACGAGGGAAAAATAAGAAAAAACACACACACGTGCGAAACGAGCAAAAAAACACACGTGAAAAAGAGCAAAAAATACGCGCATGTGTGAAACGAGCGAAAAACAATAAAAGAATAAAAAACACACACGTGCAAAACGAGCGAAAAACACACGTACGAAATGAGCAAAAAACACAAAAACAAATACAGACACGTGTGAAACGAGCAAAAAACACAAAATAAAAAATAAAAATACACGCACAAGTGCGAAACGAGCGAAAAACACACACGTGCGAAATGAGCAAAAAAACGCATACATGCAAAACGAGCGAAAAATACAAAAAAAACACACACGCGTGCGAAATTAGCGAAAAACACACACGTGCAAAACGAGCGAAAAACACAAACACAAGCGAAAAGCTCAAAAAAACATAATGAAAAACACACATACACATGTGTGAAACGAGTGAAAAACACATGTCCGAAATGAGCGAAAAACACAAAAAACAAACAAACAAGGACACATGTGAAACGGTAAAAAAAACACACATGCGAAACGAGCAAAAAGCACGCATATGTTCGAAACGAGCTAAAGACACAAAAAAAATAAAAAATAGAAAAACACACACACACATGCGGAACGAGGGAAAAACACACGTGTAAAACGAGCGAAAAATACAAAAAAGACACACAGGTACAAAACGAGCAACAAACATAACAAAAACAAAATAAAAAAAGACACGTAAGAAATGAGCGAAAAACACTCACACGCTCTAAACGAGTGAAAGACACAAAAAAATGCACACACGTGCAAAACAAATGAAATACACGCACACGTGCGAAAAGAACAAAAAACACAAAGAAAAAAATGCACACACACGTGCGAAATGATAAAACACACACATGTGTGCAACGAGCGAAAAACACAAAAAAAAATAAAAATAAAAAACACACACGCTAAACGATCGAAAAACACACCCGTGCTAAACGAGCGTAAAATACAAAAAAAAGCACATACACAAGTGAGAAACGAGTGAAAAACATAAAAATAAATAAAAAACACACACGTGCGAAACGAGAGAAAAACACACGCGTGAAACGAGCGAAAAAGACAGAAAAAACACACACCCATGCAAAACAATCGAAAAACACACGCGTATGAAACTAGCAAAAAACACCAAAAAAACACACATACACGTGCGAAACGAGCGAAAAACATGAACACGTACGAAACGAGCGAAAAATACACACGTGCGAAACGAGCGAAAAACACATATGTATACGAAACGAGCGTAAAACACGCACACGTCCGAACCGAGCGAAAAACAAAAAAAAACACACATACGCGCGAAACAAGCGAAAAACACGCTGTGAAACTAGCGGAAAACACAAAAAACACACATACACACATACACGTGCGAAACAAGCGAAAAACACGTACACATGCGAAACGAGCGAAAAACAGACACACATGCCAAACGAGCGACAAAACACGCACGTGCGAAACGAGAGAAAAACACGCATACGTGCGAAATGAGCGAAAAATACAAAAAATAATGATAGAATAAAAAAATAAACACACGTGTGAAACCAACGAAAATCACAAGAAACACACACTCACACACGTGCGAAACGAGCGAAAAACACACATGTGCGAAACAAGCGAAAGACACGCATACGTGCGAAACGAGTAAAAAATACAAAAAATAATGATAGAATAAAAAAACACACACCTGTGAAACCAACGAAAAACATAAGAAACACACACTTACACACGTGCAAAACTAGCGAAAAACACACGTGCCAAACGAATGAAAAACACAAAAAATAAACCTACGTGCGAAAAGAGCGAAAAACACACGTGCAAAACGTGCAAAAAACACGTGCAAAATGAGCGAAAAATACGCATACGAGTGAAAAACACAAAAAAATAAAAAAAACACGTACACGTGCGAAAACGAGCGAAAAACACAAAAAAACACACACGTGCGAAACAAGCAAGAAACACACACGTGCGAAACGAGAAAAAACACGCATACGTGCCAAACGAGCGAAAAAGAAAAATAATAAAATATAAAAAACATACACACGTGGAAAACGAGCAAAAAAACACAAAAAATAAAAAAAACAAACGCACACGTGCGAAAAGGCACAAACAAAAACACACACGCGTGCAAAACGAGCGAAAAATACATGTGCAAAACGAGCAAAAAAATAGAAGAAAAATAAAAAAATAAAAAAATACACACGTGCGAAACAAGCAAAAAATACAAAAAAAATAAATAAGAAAAACACACACGTGAAATGAGCAAAAACACACACGTGCAAAACGAGCAAAAAATACGCGCATGTGCGAAACGAGCGAAAAACACAATAAAAGAATAAAAAACACACGTGCAAAACGAGCGAAAAACACACACGTACGAAACGAGCAAAAAACATAAAAACAAATATAGACAAGTGTGAAACGAGTGAAAAACACAAAAAACACACACACACAAACACACACGTGCAAAACGAGTGAAAACACAAAAAATAAAATATAAAAAAACACACGTGCGAAACGAGCGAAAAAGACAAAAAAATACACACGTGTGAAACGAGCGAAAAACATAAAAAATAAATAAAAAAAACCAAGCACACACGTGAGAAACGAGCGACAAAAATCCACACGTGCAAAACGAGCGAAAAACACAAACACCTATGAAAAGAGCGAAAAAGCACAAAGAAAAACACACACACGCGCGAAACGAGTGAAAAACACTCATGTCCGAAATGAACGAAACACACAAAAAATACACACACGCGTGCGAAACAACCGAAAAACACACACACCGTGCGAAACAAAGAAAAACACACGTGCGAAACGAGTGAAAAACACTCATGTCCAAAACGAACGAAACACAAAAAAAACACACACACATGTGCGAAACAAGCGAAAAACACACGCGTGATAAACTCGTGGAAAACACCAAAAAAAAATACACAGACACACATACACATGCAAAACAAGGGAAAAACACAGACACGTGTGAAACTAGCGAGAAACACGTACATGGCGAAAAACACGCACACGTGCAAAACGAACGTAAAACCAAAAAAAATACACACGTGCGAAACAAACGAAAAGCATACACACGTGCAAAACAAGTGAAAAACAAACACATGTGACAAATCAGCGAAAAATACGCACATGTGCGAGACGAGCGAAAAACACAAAAAATAAATAAAAAACAAACACACAAGTGTGAAACGAGCGAAAAACACGCACACGGGCGAAATGAGCGAAAAACACAAAAAAACGCGCACACGTGCGAAACGAGCGAAAAACACATACATGTGCGAAACGAACGAAAAACACAAAAATGAAAAAACACACACGCGTGCAAAACGAACGAAAAACACGCACTTGTACGATACAAGCGAAAAACAAAAAAACACACACATGAAATGGTAAAAAAACAAACACACGTGCAAAACGAGCGAAAAACACACATTTGTTCGAAACGAGCGAGAAACACCAAAAAAAATAAAAAATAAAAAACACACACATGCAGAATGAGTGAAAAACACACACGTGTATGAAACGAGCAAAAAAGACAAAAAAACACATATACACGTGCAAAATAAACGACAAACATAACAAAAACAATTAAAAAAACACACGTGCGAAAGGTGCGAAAAACACTCACACCCGCGAAACGAGCGAAAAAACAAAAACACACACACACGTGCGAAACGAGTGAAAAACACCCATGTCCGAGATGAACGAAACACACAAAAAAATACACAGACACGTGCGAAATAAGCGAAAAACACACACACACATGCGAAACAAAGAAAAACACACTCACACACACGTGCGAAACGAGTGAAAAACACCCATGTCCGGAACGAACGAAACACAAAAAAAAACACACACACACATGTGCGAAACAAGCGAAAAATACACGCGTGTGAAACTCGTGGAAAACACCAAAAAAAACACAGACACACACACGTGCGAAACGAGGGAAAAACACAGACACGTGCGAAACTAGCGAGAAACACGTACATGAGCGAAAAACACGCATACGTGCGAAACGAGCGAAAAATACAAAAAAAAACACACACGTGCGAAACAAGCAAAAAACACAATGAAAAACACACATACACGTGTGAAACGAGCGAAAAACACACATGTCCGAAAGGAGTGAAAAACACAAAAAAAAAAACAAACAAACACGTGTGAAACGGTAAAAAAACAAACACACGTGTGAAACGAGCAAAAAGCACGCATATGTTCGAAACGAGCTAAAAACACAAAAAAAATAAAAAAATAGAAAAACACACACACATGCGGAACGAGTGAAAAACACACACGTGAAACGAGCGAAAAATACAAAAAAGACACACACGTGCAAAACGAGCGACAAACATAACAAAATAAAAAAACATGTACGAAATGAGCGAAAAACACTCATGCGCAAAACGAGCGAAAGACACACACGTGCGAAAAGAACAAAAAACACAAAGAAAAAACGCACACACGTGCGAAATGATAAAACACATGTGCGAAACGATCGAAAAACACAAATAAAAAATAAAAAAACACATGCTAAACGATCGAAAAACACACACATGCTAAGCGAAGGAAAAATACAAAAAAAACACATACACAAGTGAGAAACGAGTGAAAAACATAAAAATAAGTAAAAAAACACACGTGCAAAACGAGAGAAAAACACAAGCGCGAAACGAGCAAAAAACAGAAAAAACACAAACTCGTGCGAAACAATCGAAAAACACGCGTATGAAACTAGCAGAAAACACCGAAAAAACACACACATACACGTGCGAAATAGCGAAAAACACAGACACCTGCGAAGCGAGCGAAAAACACGAACACGTGCTAAACTAGCGAAAAACAAACACGTGCGAAACGAGCGAAAAACACGCACACGTCCGAACCGCACGAAAGACAAAAAAAACACACGTGCGAAACAAGCGAAAAAGATGCATATGAAACTAGCGAAAAACACAAAAAAAAACACACAGACACACATACACGTGCAAAACAAGCGAAAAACACGTACATGAGCGAAAAACACAAAAAAAACAGGTGCAAAACGAGCGAAAAACAGACACACGTGCCAAACGAGCGAAAAAACACGCACGTGCGAAAAGAGCAAAAAATACAAAAAATAATGATAGAATAAAAAACGTGTGAAACCAACGAAAATCACAAGTAACACACACGTGCAAAACGAGCGAAAAACACACATACGTGTGAAACGAGCGAAAAATACGTGCAAAATGAACGAAAAACACGCATACGTGCGAAACTAGCGAAAAACAAAAAAATACAAGTGCGAAACGAGCAAAAAACACGCGCGAAACGAGAAAAAAACAAGCATACGTGCCAAACGAGCGAAAAAGAAAAAAACAAATATAAAAAAACACACGTGAAAAACGAGCCAAAAAAACAAAAGATAAAAAACACACACACATGCGAAATGAACGAAAAACACACGTGCGAAACGAGCGAAAAATAGAATAAATAAAAAAATACACACGTGCGAAACAAGCAAAAAACACAAAATAAATAAGAAAAACACGTGCGAAACGAGCAAAAAACACACACGTGCAAAACGAGCAAAAATTACGCGCATGTGAGAAACGAGCGAAAAACACAATAAAAGAATAAAAAACACGTGCAAAAAGAGCGAAAAATCCACACGTATGAAACGAACGAAAAACACAAAAACAAATACAGACAAGTGTGAAACGAGCAAAAAACACAATATACAAAATAACACGCAACACAAAAAAACACACGTGCGAAACGAGCGAAAAACACAAAAAACACCCATGCGAAACGAGCGAAAAACACGCATCCGTGCGAAACAAGCGAAAAACAAAAAATAAAAAAAACATACACGCATGCGAAACGAGCAAAAAATACAAAAACACACGTGTGGAACGAGCGAAAAACACAAATTAAAAAACACTTGCGAAACGAGCGAAAAACACGAACGCGTGCAAAAAGAGCGAAAAAGCACAGAAAAAACACATACACATGTGTGAAACGAGCGAAAAACACATATCCGAAATAAGCGAAAAACACAAAAAAAAAACACAAACACACGTGCGAAACGAGCGAAAAACACGCACATGTACGAAACCAGCAAAACAAAAAAAAATTAAAAATAAAAAAAACACATGCAAAAGGATAAAACTCACACGTGCGAAACGGACGAAAAACACACAAAATAACACTTGCAAAACGAGCGAAAAACATAAAATAAAATAAAAAGACACGTGCGAAACGAGTGAAAAAACACGAAGAACACGCGTGTGAAACGAGCGAAAAACACAAACAAATACACACGGCGAAAAACACACACATGCGAAACGAGTGAAACACGAAAAAAACACGTGCGAATCAAACGAAAAACACGTGTGAAACGAGAGAAAAAATAAAAAAAACACGTGAGAAACGAGCGAAAAACACACACAGGTGCGAAAAGAGCGAAAAACACACAGGTGCGAAAAGAGCGAAAAACACAAATAAAAACAAACACGTGCGAAACGAGCAAAAAACACATGTAAAACGAGGGAAAAATACCCACATGTGCGAAATGAACGAAAAAACACAATAAAAGAATAAAAAACACACGTGCGAAACGAGCGAAAAACACTAAAATAACACAAACGTGCCAAATGAACGGAAAATACAAAATAAATAGAAAAACCAAACACACATGAGAAATGAGCGAAAAACACTAAAAACATGCAAAACGAGCGAAAAACACGAACACGTGCGAAAAGAGAGAAAAAACACAGAAAAAATACACACACGTGCAAAACGAGTGAAAAACACACATGTCCGAAACGAGCAAAGCACACAAAAAAATACATATGCACACGTGCGAAACAAACGAAAAACACAAAAAAAAACACCGACATACACATGATAATAGATTTGTAACAACTAAATCATGACAATTCAGGAGATGATAGGTCTACTTTTGGTTTGATCATATTGAAAATAAATAGAGCGCACAACTATAAAAACTAGCAATCAGAATGGTGCATGTCTTGAATTGTAGGTACAAGTTTGTTGGTTCAGTAGGCAATCAGCTAGAGTGAAGACATAAAAATGAAATCAGCATTTTGGAATGATAACAAAGGCACCATTGGCTGTCTTTGTAACAGAGCCAGCACAGCAAGCACACTGAAGCTCAGGTGAAGACTGTAAAACTTGAGAAGGAGAAACAAAAATATTTTTGTTCCAAGATGTGTCTTTGTATTCTCTGATCACTGCATGGGAGCAATAGGGACAGATTTTTTTCGTCTCTACTGTCTCAATATCTCCATGTTTTGTATCCTAAGATTGCTACCAAATGGGACTTTAGAGCCTCAGAGGTTTGAAGTAATATGCAAATGAGAAAAAACTGTTGGGATTTATAGAGTACAAGATTCAAAATACTTCTGGCAGAAGATGCATGTCTAGCCAAATCCATGTCAAAAGAAAAAGAATGCACTAAATTGTAGAAACTGAGTAACTGATCATTTGTTTAACAGTAAAGATGTATAAGCCTACAAGGAATTTATTATTCCTAACCATATAAGCTTTACTGAATCAATAAAAGACCCTCATGCATATGTCATGTTGGTAATGATGATCCAAATACAATGAAATAAAGACTCCATGTATACACTTCAACTCAATTTATATTTTTCTGACAACAGAGAAGTGATGAGCATC
Organism: Arachis duranensis; assembly: GCF_000817695.3. Lineage (NCBI taxonomy): Eukaryota > Viridiplantae > Streptophyta > Magnoliopsida > Fabales > Fabaceae > Arachis > Arachis duranensis. The sequence goes on from NC_029775.3 coordinate 16,650,561, forward strand.
ACATATTCGGAGTTCGATCTTTGAACATGTGCACATATAATAAAGTAGAAATCAAAGTAGATTTACAAGGAGGAAAGAAAGATACCTTTCAGGCTGGCAGCGTCATTTAAGGAACAGGTATCTTTTAACCTTTTAGACAGATCAACTGCAGCAGTCTGCTTCGAGTCTTTCTTCTGGGCTGTTTCTGATTCAGTGTATACATCCTGCTCAATCTCTCTCACCTATGAAGGAAGACATTCACAGTCACAGAGAAATCATTCGTGTAAAAATTCCGCATAACCGAACCTCCGGTCATTGAATTAAACATTTCTTACCCGTTATCAGCCCCTCAAAGGAAGTCAAATGACACTTTTGCAGCATTGAGTAACAAAAATTGGCCCACTCAAAAGTTTAATAAATCTTATTTGCCAATTTTTTAAGGTAAATTTTAAGTTTTAACTAGAACATGAAAGCATTAGTACTGCCAATTTTTAATGGTAAAATCCAAACTGCAAAATGCAAAAATGAAAAAGCTTAAGAGGATGGGGATTCTTGTGTGTGAACTTGTAGCCATGTTGAAAAAGTTAATTATAACACTCATCTTGAAATACCCCATGGCCACACGTAATTATGGATAAAGTTTGACTTTTCAATCTAGATTCGGATAAAAAGGGACAAATTGGAGATCTGAGTATCTGATTAACATCAATGAGGATTTCACATGACAAGCTGCAGAACTACAACTCCACAATTTCTCTTCCAATGACCAGACTTTGTCCAGGAGAAAAATACAGGTTTAGTTTTTCATGAGGCAGTAGAATGACAATATAGCATCATGCTATGGGACAGTATTACATTCCTCCTTTCAAATTCACATCCTCTCAGCAATGAAGCGAAACCCTGAAAAATATGGCTAAAGAAATACAGATATGGCAAGTTGCTTAATAAAGTCCAGTACCCTGAAACAACTATAAGGAAAGTGCTTCTTGAATGACTTGAAAAATGACCCCTTTAAGGTTGACAATGTTGTCGCTAAAGGATGAATATTTAACAAAAAATGAGGTATAATGTTTGTTCTAGAAATCAAATGTGTTAGGAAAATAATTATTTTCAAATAACATTCCTACTTTGGACATCCTGGGAACAAGTTATGCTCAGAAAATACTATTTAGCAAGAAACACGATAAATAAACAAAACCAATTTGAAACACTCTCTTTATCAACTCCAATGGTAACATAGCAAGACGAATCTCCTCAGATTCCTTAATATAACTAAATTGAGCTGCAATTTATAAGTGAAAATTATATGAGCATTTCATAATTAGAGTCAACGTACAATATAAGATGCCAAAATTTTCCATGCTTGAGAAATAGTAAAACTCCCTTGGTATTTCTGCCAATTTTTATTCCAGTTAGAGTATCCTTCTGCCAATTATTACACAGGGCTCATACAACTTCATTGCAAGAATGTGGAATTTGGACTCTACATCCACAATTAAAGGGATTGTTTGAGAGAGCATTTCCACCATTCATATCAAATAGCTAAAGATTTTGAGACATTTTGATTCATGACAACAACTATGTTTAATAACAAGTCTGCTAAGTATAAGTATAAAACAGGACAACCATAAAATTAAATTACAGTATGCTCACACCAGAAAAAAATATATAAATAAAATTACAGCATGCACCACATCTTATAATTTTAAATGGATTGATAAGACAAGTCTACACAGGCTAACCAAGTTTTTTGCTGTACCATTTTTAATGCTTAACTATAGTAGTTTCCCGTACTTTATTCCTGATAAGTGTATCCAATGGATGTAGAAGATGCAAATAAATTTTAAATTTTTTGGCCATCGCAAGGCAGTCAACAATATGTGGAATAAACTTAATACGTAACACTGATTCATAAGACTTGGATTAGCTGAAAAAGATTCATTTCCGGATTGTGAGAAGAAAATAAAGCAAAGGTTAGGAGAGAGGTCTGGCTTGCATATAGAATGAAGTGGTAAATTGTATTTCCAACCACCATAATAAGAGTCTAATTACAAATTTTGTAAGTCACACCTTTTGTACAACGCTATTGTCCAGGATGACCTACAATGCAACCCTCATAGCTAATAAGAGGAAAATGGAGCAACCCTCTTTGAACAACGTATCATACACGGTACTGAAAACTACATATTAAAACTCTCTATTTTTTCACTGTAAGATCTTGTTCTTATTTTGAATATTCAAATATTATCAATTGAGATGAATTATTGATCAAAACTCACATCATATCGGGGACAGCAACCAAATAATAGAACGGCAACACTTTTCCAATAAAGTTCGTATTCCAAATTTACCATTGGACCATTCGTCAATCAACCGAGTTATAAACACCAAATATAAAATTCTCAAATCATTTAAGAATTAAGATAAAAGTAGAGAGCCCAAAATCGGAAAAAAAAAAACTCAAATTAAAAAAGAAAAAGAAAAAAATATCCGTAACTATTTAAAAGAAAATGTCAAATTCATAAGAATATGGAAATTATGCAATATCCATTGGGTCAAGAAATTAAATCTATGCAATATTCCACAAAATTAAGCAATAACTACGATCCGATCCAATCGAATTCAAAACACTACAATATTCCACAAGACAACCGAATTTAAGAAAGAAAAACTAGCCTGGGTTGGAATTAAGTGAGGAAAGTTTGTTGCAGGTGTAGGAAGAAGTGAGGAATCCATGGAGCAAGAAGAGTGCAGTGATTACGTTAATGAAGCACACCACTATGGTTGCGTTCCTGAAGGAGAACCTGAGCCTCCATCATTGCTGCCCCTCCATTTTTGCTTTGCTTTTGGGATTACGGCATGTGCTCCAAGATTTTCCTTTTACCCCTAAATTCACGGCATCACGCCGAGTGGTGTGTAGGACCTGAGTCTAAATGAGACCT
>NC_029775.3:16653581-16714839 GCF_000817695.3 Arachis duranensis
TGGTGTGCTTCATTAACGTAATCACTGCACTCTTCTTGCTCCATGGATTCCTCACTTCTTCCTACACCCGCAACAAACTTTTCTCACTTAATTCCAACCCAGGCTAGTTTCTCTTTCTTAAATTCGGTTGTCTTGTGGAATATTGTAGTGTTTTGAATTCGATTGGATCGGATCGAAGTTATTGCTTAATTTTGTGGAATATTGCATAGATTTAATTTCTTGACCCAATGGATATTGCATAATTTCCATATTCTTATGAATTTGACATTTTCTTTTAAATAGTTATGGATATTTTTTTCTACATTTTCTTCTAAATAGTTACGGATATTTTTTTCTTTTTCTTTTTTAATTTGAGTTTTTTTTCCGATTTTGGGCTCTCTACTTTTATCTTAATTCTTAAATGATTTGAGAATTTTATATTTGGTGTTTATAACTCGGTTGATTGACGAATGGTCCAATGGTAAATTTGGAATACGAACTTTATTGGAAAAGTGTTGCCGTTCTATTATTTGGTTGCTGTCCGCGATATGATGTGAGTTTTGATCAATAATTCATCTCAATTGATAATATTTGAATATTCAAAATAAGAACAAGATCTTACAATGAAAAAATAGAGAGTTTTAATATGTAGTTTTTAGTACCGTGTATGATACGTTGTTCAAAGAGGGTTGCTCCATTTTCCTCTTATCAGCTATGAGGGTTGCATTGTAGGTCATCCTGGACAATAGCGTTGTACAAAAGGTGTGACTTACAAAATTTGTAATTAGACTCTTATTATGGTGGTTGGAAATACAATTTACCACTTCATTCTATATGCAAGCCAGACCTCTCTCCTAACCTTTGCTTTATTTTCTTCTCACAATCCGGAAATGAATCTTTTTCAGCTAATCCAAGTCTTATGAATCAGTGTTACGTATTAAGTTTATTCCACATATTGTTGACTGCCTTGCGATGGCCAAAAAATTTAAAATTTATTTGCATCTTCTACATCCATTGGATACACTTATCAGGAATAAAGTACGGGAAACTACTATAGTTAAGCATTAAAAATGGTACAGCAAAAAACTTGGTTAGCCTGTGTAGACTTGTCTTATCAATCCATTTAAAATTATAAGATGTGGTGCATGCTGTAATTTTATTTATATATTTTTTTCTGGTGTGAGCATACTGTAATTTAATTTTATGGTTGTCCTGTTTTATACTTATACTTAGCAGACTTGTTATTAAACATAGTTGTTGTCATGAATCAAAATGTCTCAAAATCTTTAGCTATTTGATATGAATGGTGGAAATGCTCTCTCAAACAATCCCTTTAATTGTGGATGTAGAGTCCAAATTCCACATTCTTGCAATGAAGTTGTATGAGCCCTGTGTAATAATTGGCAGAAGGATACTCTAACTGGAATAAAAATTGGCAGAAATACCAAGGGAGTTTTACTATTTCTCAAGCATGGAAAATTTTGGCATCTTATATTGTACGTTGACTCTAATTATGAAATGCTCATATAATTTTCACTTATAAATTGCAGCTCAATTTAGTTATATTAAGGAATCTGAGGAGATTCGTCTTGCTATGTTACCATTGGAGTTGATAAAGAGAGTGTTTCAAATTGGTTTTGTTTATTTATCGTGTTTCTTGCTAAATAGTATTTTCTGAGCATAACTTGTTCCCAGGATGTCCAAAGTAGGAATGTTATTTGAAAATAATTATTTTCCTAACACATTTGATTTCTAGAACAAACATTATACCTCATTTTTTGTTAAATATTCATCCTTTAGCGACAACATTGTCAACCTTAAAGGGGTCATTTTTCAAGTCATTCAAGAAGCACTTTCCTTATAGTTGTTTCAGGGTACTGGACTTTATTAAGCAACTTGCCATATCTGTATTTCTTTAGCCATATTTTTCAGGGTTTCGCTTCATTGCTGAGAGGATGTGAATTTGAAAGGAGGAATGTAATACTGTCCCATAGCATGATGCTATATTGTCATTCTACTGCCTCATGAAAAACTAAACCTGTATTTTTCTCCTGGACAAAGTCTGGTCATTGGAAGAGAAATTGTGGAGTTGTAGTTCTGCAGCTTGTCATGTGAAATCCTCATTGATGTTAATCAGATACTCAGATCTCCAATTTGTCCCTTTTTATCCGAATCTAGATTGAAAAGTCAAACTTTATCCATAATTACGTGTGGCCATGGGGTATTTCAAGATGAGTGTTATAATTAACTTTTTCAACATGGCTACAAGTTCACACACAAGAATCCCCATCCTCTTAAGCTTTTTCATTTTTGCATTTTGCAGTTTGGATTTTACCATTAAAAATTGGCAGTACTAATGCTTTCATGTTCTAGTTAAAACTTAAAATTTACCTTAAAAAATTGGCAAATAAGATTTATTAAACTTTTGAGTGGGCCAATTTTTGTTACTCAATGCTGCAAAAGTGTCATTTGACTTCCTTTGAGGGGCTGATAACGGGTAAGAAATGTTTAATTCAATGACCGGAGGTTCGGTTATGCGGAATTTTTACACGAATGATTTCTCTGTGACTGTGAATGTCTTCCTTCATAGGTGAGAGAGATTGAGCAGGATGTATACACTGAATCAGAAACAGCCCAGAAGAAAGACTCGAAGCAGACTGCTGCAGTTGATCTGTCTAAAAGGTTAAAAGATACCTGTTCCTTAAATGACGCTGCCAGCCTGAAAGGTATCTTTCTTTCCTCCTTGTAAATCTACTTTGATTTCTACTTTATTATATGTGCACATGTTCAAAGATCGAACTCCGAATATGTGATGCTCATCACTTCTCTGTTGTCAGAAAAATATAAATTGAGTTGAAGTGTATACATGGAGTCTTTATTTCATTGTATTTGGATCATCATTACCAACATGACATATGCATGAGGGTCTTTTATTGATTCAGTAAAGCTTATATGGTTAGGAATAATAAATTCCTTGTAGGCTTATACATCTTTACTGTTAAACAAATGATCAGTTACTCAGTTTCTACAATTTAGTGCATTCTTTTTCTTTTGACATGGATTTGGCTAGACATGCATCTTCTGCCAGAAGTATTTTGAATCTTGTACTCTATAAATCCCAACAGTTTTTTCTCATTTGCATATTACTTCAAACCTCTGAGGCTCTAAAGTCCCATTTGGTAGCAATCTTAGGATACAAAACATGGAGATATTGAGACAGTAGAGACGAAAAAAATCTGTCCCTATTGCTCCCATGCAGTGATCAGAGAATACAAAGACACATCTTGGAACAAAAATATTTTTGTTTCTCCTTCTCAAGTTTTACAGTCTTCACCTGAGCTTCAGTGTGCTTGCTGTGCTGGCTCTGTTACAAAGACAGCCAATGGTGCCTTTGTTATCATTCCAAAATGCTGATTTCATTTTTATGTCTTCACTCTAGCTGATTGCCTACTGAACCAACAAACTTGTACCTACAATTCAAGACATGCACCATTCTGATTGCTAGTTTTTATAGTTGTGCGCTCTATTTATTTTCAATATGATCAAACCAAAAGTAGACCTATCATCTCCTGAATTGTCATGATTTAGTTGTTACAAATCTATTATCATGTGTATGTCGGTGTTTTTTTTTGTGTTTTTCGTTTGTTTCGCACGTGTGCATATGTATTTTTTTGTGTGCTTTGCTCGTTTCGGACATGTGTGTTTTTCACTCGTTTTGCACGTGTGTGTATTTTTTCTGTGTTTTTTCTCTCTTTTCGCACGTGTTCGTGTTTTTCGCTCGTTTTGCATGTGTGCGTGTTTTTCGCTCATTTCTCATGTGTGTTTGGTTTTTCTATTTATTTTGTATTTTCCGTTCATTTGGCACGTTTGTGTTATTTTAGTGTTTTTCGCTCGTTTCGCACGTGTATTTTTTATTCTTTTATTGTGTTTTTTCGTTCATTTCGCACATGTGGGTATTTTTCCCTCGTTTTGCATGTGTTTTTTGCTCGTTTCGCACGTGTTTGTTTTTATTTGTGTTTTTCGCTCTTTTCGCACCTGTGTGTGTTTTTCGCTCGTTTCTCACGTGTTTTTTTTATTTTTTTCTCTCGTTTCACACGTGTTTTTCGTTTGATTCGCACGTGTTTTTTTCGTGTTTCACTCGTTTCGCATGTGTGTGTTTTTCACCGTGTGTATTTATTTGTGTTTTTCGCTCGTTTCACACGCGTGTTCTTCGTGTTTTTTCACTCGTTTCGCACGTGTCTTTTTATTTTATTTTGTTTTTCGCTCGTTTTGCAAGTGTTTTTTTGTGTGTTTTTCGTCCGTTTCGCACGTGTGAGTTTTATCCTTTTGCATGTGTTTTTTTTTATTTTTTAATTTTTTTTGTTTTTTGCTGGTTTCGTACATGTGCGTGTTTTTCGCTCGTTTCGCACGTGTGTTTGTGTGTTTTTTTGTGTTTTTCGCTTATTTCGGACATGTGTTTTTCGCTCGTTTCACACATGTGTATGTGTTTTTTCTTTGTGCTTTTTCGCTCTTTTTGCACGCGTTCGTGTTTTTCGCACGTGTTTTTTAATTTGTGTTTTTCGCTCGTTTCACACGTGTGTTTTTCTATTTTTTGCTCGTTTCGCATGCGTGTATGTTTTTTTATTTTTTGTTTTTCGCTTGTTTCGCACAGATGCGTGTTTTTCGCTCGTTTCGCACGGGTGTTTTTTTGTATTGCGTGTTATTTTGTATATTGTGTTTTTTGCTCGTTTCACACTTGTCTGTATTTGTTTTTGTGTTTTTCGTTCGTTTCGTACGTGTGGATTTTTCGCTCTTTTTGCACGTATTTTTTATTTTTTTATTGTGTTTTTCGCTCGTTTCTCACATGCGCGTAATTTTTGCTCGTTTTGCACGTGTGTGTTTTTTGCTCGTTTCACGTGTTTTTCTTATTTATTTTTTGTGTTTTTCGCTTGTTTCGCACGTGTGTATTTTTTTATTTATTCTATTTTTCGCTCGTTTTGCACGTGTGTTTTTCGTTCATTTCGCATGTGTGTGTGTGTTTTTTATTTTGTTTTTTTTGCTCGTTTTCTACGTGTGTTTTTTTATATTTGTTTTTTTCTTTTTCGCTCGTCTGGCACGTATGCGTGTTTTTTGCTCGTTTCGCACTTGTATTTTTTTGTTTTTCGCTCCTTTCGCACGTGTACGTGTTTTTATTTTTTTGTATTTTTCGCTAGTTTCGCACGTCTGCGTGTTTTTCGTTCATTTTGCACGTATTTTTCGCTCGTTTTGCACGTGTTTTTCGCTCTTTTCGAACGTATGTTTATTTTTTCGTTTCGCACGTGTGTTTCTTGTGTTTTTCGTTGGTCTCACAGGTGTGTTTTTTTTATTCAATCATTATTTTTTGTATTTTTCGCTCGTTTCACACGTATGTGTGTTTTTCGCTCGTTTTGCACGTGTGTGTTACTTGTGATTTTCGTTGGTTTCACACGTGTTTTTTATTCTATCATTATTTTTTGTATTTTTTGCTCTTTTCGCACGTGCGTGTTTTTTCGCTCGTTTGGCACGTGTGTCTGTTTTTTGCTCGTTTTGCACGTGTTTTTTTGTGTTTTTCGCTCGTTTCGCACGTGTGCGTGGTTTTCGCTCATGTAAGTGTTTTTCGTTTGTTTCGCACGTGTATGTGTGTCTGTGTGTTTTTTTTGTGTTTTTCGCTAGTTTCATATGCATCTTTTTCGCTTGTTTCGCACGTGTGTGTTTTTTTTGTTTTTCGCGCGGTTCGGACGTGTGCGTGTTTTTCGCTCGTTTCGTATATGTATGTGTTTTTCGCTCGTTTCGCACGTGTTTGTTTTTCGCTAGTTTAGCACGTGTTCGTGTTTTTCGCTCGCTTCGCAGGTGTCTGTGTTTTTCGCTATTTCGCATGTGTATGTGTGTGTTTTTTGGTGTTTTCTGCTAGTTTCATACGCGTGTGTTTTTCGATTGTTTCGCACGGGTTTGTGTTTTTTCTGTTTTTTGCTCGTTTCGCGCTTGTGTTTTTCTCTCGTTTTGCACGTGTGTTTTTTACTTATTTTTATGTTTTTCACTCGTTTCTCACTTGTGTATGTGTTTTTTTTGTATTTTTCCTTCGCTTAGCATGTGTGTGTTTTTCGATCGTTTAGCATGTGTTTTTCGATCGTTTCGCACATGTGTTTTATCATTTCGCACGTGTGTGCGTTTTTTCTGTGTTTTTTGTTCTTTTCGCACGTGTGTCTTTCGCTCGTTTTGCGCGTGTGAGTGTTTTTCGCTCATTTCGTACGTATTTTTTTATTTTGTTATGTTTGTCGCTCGTTTTGCACGTGTGTGTCTTTTTTGTATTTTTCGCTCGTTTCACGTGTGTGTTTTTCACTCGTTCCGCATGTGTGTGTGTTTTTCTATTTTTATATTTTTTTTGTGTTTTTAGCTCGTTTCGAACATATGCGTGCTTTTTGCTCGTTTCACACGTGTGTTTGTTTTTTTACCGTTTCACACGTGTTTGTTTGTTTTTTTTTTTGTGTTTTTCGCTCATTTCGGACATGTGTGTTTTTCGCTCGTTTCACACGTGTATGTGTTTTTCATTGTGTTTTTTTGCTCTTTTCGCATGTGTTTGTGTTTTTTGCTTGTTTCGCACGTGTGTTTTTTTTTTGTATTTTTCGCTCGTTTCGCACGTATGCGTGTTTTTCGCTCATGTACGTGTTTCTCGCGAGTTTCGCACGTGTCTGTGTTTTTCCCTCGTTTCGCACGTGTGTGTGTCTTTGTTTTTTTGGTGTTTTCCACGAGTTTCACACGCGCGTGTTTTTCGGTTGTTTCGCACATGTGTGTGTGTGTTTTTTTTTGTGTTTCGTTCGTTCCGGACATGGGTGTTTTTCACTCGTTTCGCACGTGTGTGTATTTTTTTGTGTGTTTCGTTCGTTCCGGACATGGGTGTTTTTCACTCGTTTCGCACGTGTGTGTTTGTTTTTGTTTTTTCGCTCGTTTCGCGCGTGTGAGTGTTTTTCGCACCTTTCGCACGTGTGTTTTTTTTAATTGTTTTTGTTATGTTTGTCGTTTATTTTGCACGTGTATATGTGTTTTTTTGTCTTTTTTGCTCGTTTCATACACGTGTGTGTTTTTCACTCATTCTGCATGTGTGTGTTTTTTATTTTTTATTTTTTTGGTGTTTCTCGCTCGTTTCGAACAAATGTGTGTTTTTCGCTCATTTTGCACGTGTGTTTGTTTTTTTTACCATTTCATGTGTGTGTTTTTTTTGTTTTTCGTTGGTATCGTACAAGTGCGTGTTTTTCGTTCGTTTTGCACGCGTGTGTGTTTTTTCATTTTTGTGTTTTTCGTTTGTTTCGCACATGTATGTGTTTTTCGCTCGTTTCGCACGTGTGTGCGCGTTTTTTTTGTGTTTTTCGCTCATTTTGCCCGTGTGCGTGTTTTTCGCTCGTTTCACACTTATGTGTTTGTTTTTTATTTATTTTTTTGTGTTTTTCGCTCGTCTCGCCCGTGTGCGTGTTTTTCGCTCGTTTCACACTTGTGTGTTTGTTTTTTATTTTTTTTTGTGTTTTTCGTTCGTCTCGCACGTGTGCGTATTTTTCGCTGATTTGTCACGTGTGTTTGTTTTTCGCTCGTTTCGCACGTGTGTATGCTTTTCGCTTGTTTCGCACGTGTGTATTTTTTTTGGTTTTACGTTCGTTTTGCACGTGTGCGTGTTTTTCGTCATGTACGTGTTTCTTGCTAGTTTTGCACGTGTCTGTGTTTTTCCCTTGTTTCGCATGTGTATGTGTGTCTGTGTATTTTTTTTGGTGTTTTCCATGAGTTTCACACGCGTGTGTTTTTCGCTTGTTTCGCACGTGTGTGTGTTTTTTTTGTGTTTCGTTCGTTTTCGGACATGAGTGTTTTTCACTCGTTTTGCACGTGTGTGTTTTTCTTTGTTTCGCACGGTGTGTGTTTTTCGGTTGTTTCGCACGCGTGTGTGTATTTTTTGTGTGTTTCGTTCATTTCGGACATGAGTGTTTTTCACTCGTTTCGCACGTGTGTGTGTTTTTCTTTGTGCTTTTTCGCTCTTTTCACAGGTGTTTGTGTTTTTCGCTCGTTTTGCACGTGTGGATTTTTGTCGCTCGTTTCTCACGTGTGTGCTTGGTTTTTTTTATTTATTTTTTATGTTTTTCACTCGTTTCACACGTGTGTATTTTTTTGTCTTTTTCGCTCGTTTCGCACGTGTGTTTTTTTATATTTTATTTTTTGTGTTTTTCACTTGTTTTGCACGTGTGTGTGTGTGTGTGTTTTTTTTGTGTTTTTCACTTGTTTCACACTTGTCTATATTTGTTTTTATGTTTTTCGCTCGTTTCGTACGTGTGTGTTTTTCGCTCGTTTTGCACGTGTGTTTTTTATTCTTTTATTGTGTTTTTCGCTCGTTACGTACATGCGCGTATTTTTTGCTCGTTTTGCACGTGTGTGTTTTTGCTCATTTCACGTGTGTTTTTCTTATTTATTTTTTTTTGTATTTTTTGCTTGTTTTGCACGTGTGTATTTTTTTATTTTTTTATTTTTCTTCTGTTTTTTTGCTCGTTTTGCACATGTATTTTTCGCTCGTTTTGCACGTGTGTGTGTGTTTTTGTTTGTGCCTTTTCGCACGTGTTTGTGTTTTTCGCTTGTTTCGAAGGTGTGTTTTTCGCTCATTTCACATGTGTGTGTTTGTTTTTTTATTTTTTGTGTTTTTTTGCTCGTTTTCCACGTGTGTATGTTTTTTATATTTTATTATTTTTCTTTTTCGCTCGTTTGGCACGTATGCGTGTTTTTTCTCGTTTCGCACGTGTGTGTTTCTTGCTTGTTTCGGACGTGTGTGTTTTCTGTGTTTTTCGCTCGTTTCGCACGTGTACGTGTTTTTTTTATGTTTTTGTGTTTTTCACTCGTTTCGCACGTATGCGTATTTTTCGCTCATTTTGCACGTGTTTTTTGCACGTTTTGCACGTGTGTTTTTCGCTCTTTTCGCACGTATGTTTATTTTTTGTGTTTTTCATTTGTTTGGCACGTGTATTTTTCGCTAGTTTTGCACGTGTGTAAGTGTGTGTTTCTTATGTTTTTCGTTGGTTTCACAGGTGTGTGTGTGTTTTTTTATTCTATCATTATTTTTTGTATTTTTTGCCCGTTTCGCACGTATGCGTGTCTTTCGCTTGTTTCGCACATGTGTGTTTTTCGCTCGTTTCGCACGTGTGTGAGTGTGTGTTTCTTGTGATTTTTGTTGGTTTCACACGTGTGTTTATTTTTTTATTCTATCATTATTTTTTGTATTTTTCGCTCATTTCGCACGTATGCGTGTTTTTCTCTCGTTTCGCACGTGCGTTTTTTCGCTCGTTTGGCATGTGTGTCTGTTTTTCGCTCGTTTCGCATGTGTATGTGTTTTTCGCTCGTTTCGCACGTGTTTTTTAATTTGTGTTTTTCGCTCATTTCACACGTGTGTTTTTGTATTTTTCGCTCGTTTCGCATGCGTGTATGTTTTTTATTTTTTTGTTTTTCGCTCGTTTCGCACGTATGCGTGTTTTTCGCTCGTTTCGCACGAGTGTTTTTTTGTGTTGTGTGTTATTTTGTATATTTTGTGTTTTTTGCTCGTTTCACACTTGTCTGTATTTGTTTTCGTGTTTTTCGTTCGTTTCGTACGTGTGGATTTTTCGTTCTTTTTGCACGTGTTTTTTATTCTTTTATTGTGTTTTTCGCTCGTTTCTCACATGCGCGTAATTTTTGCTCGTTTTGCACGTGTGTGTTTTTTGCTCGTTTCACGTGTGTTTTTCTTATTTATTTTTTTTGTGTTTTTCACTTGTTTCGCACGTGTGTATTTTTTTATTTATTCTATTTTTCGCTCGTTTCGCACGTGTGTTTTTCGTTCATTTCGCATGTGTGTGTTTTGTTTTTATTTTTTGTTTTTTTTGCTCGTTTTTCACGTGTGTGTTTTTTTATATTTATTTTTTTCTTTTTCGCTCGTTTGGCACGTATGCTTTTTTTTTCTCGTTTCGCGCAATTTTTGCTCGTTTCGCACGTGTATTTTTTGTGTTTTTCGCTCATTTCGCACGTGTACGTGTTTTTATTTTTTTGTATTTTTCGCTAGTTTCGCACGTATGCGTGTTTTTCGTTCATTTTGCACGTATTTTTCGCTCGTTTTGCACGTGTTTTTCGCTCTTTTCGCATGTATGTTTATTTTTTCGTTTCGCACGTGTGTTTCTTGTGTTTTTCGTTGGTCTCACAGGTGTGTGTTTTTTTATTCAATCATTATTTTTTGTGTTTTTCGCTCGTTTCGCATGTATGTGTGTTTTTCGCTCGTTTCGCATGTATGTGTGTTTTTCGTTGGTTTCACACGTGTTTTTTATTCTATCATTATTTTTTGTATATTTTGTTCTTTTCGCGCGTGCGTGTTTTTTCGCTCGTTTGGCACGTGTGTCTGTTTTTCGCTCGTTTTGCACGTGTTTTTTTGTGTGTTTTTCGCTCGTTTCGCACGTGTACGTGTTTTTCGCTCATCTACATGTTTTTCGCTTGTTTCGCACGTGTATGTGTGTTTGTGTGTTTTTTTTGTGTTTTTCGCTAGTTTCATATGCGTCTTTTTCGCTTGTTTTGCACGTGTGTTTTTTTTGTTTTTTGCGCGGTTCGGACGTGTGCGTGTTTTACGCTCGTTTCGTATATGTATGTGTTTTTCGCTCGTTTCGCACCTGTTTGTTTTTCACTAGTTTAGCACGTGTTCGTGTTTTTCGCTCGTTTCGCATGTATCTGTGTTTTTTGCTATTTCGCACGTGTATGTGTGTGTTTTTTTGGTGTTTTCTGCTAGTTTCATACGCGTGTGTTTTTCGATTGTTTCGCACGGGTTTGTGTTTTTTCTGTTTTTCTCTCGTTTTGCACGTGTGTTTTTTACTTATTTTTATGTTTTTCACTCGTTTCTCACTTGTGTATGTGTTTTTTTTGTATTTTTCGTTCGCTTAGCATGTGTGTGTTTTTCGATCGTTTAGCATGTGTTTTTTTATTTTTTATTTGTATTTTTCGATCGTTTCACACATGTGTTTTATCATTTCGCACGTGTGTGCGTTTTTTCTTTGTGTTTTTTGTTCTTTTCGCACGTGTGTGTCTTTCGCTCGTTTTGCGCGTGAGTGTTTTTCGCTCATTTCGTACGTGTGTTTTTTTATTTTGTTATGTTTGTCGCTCGTTTTGCACGTGTGTCTTTTTTGTATTTTTCGCTCGTTTCGTGTGTGTTTTTCACTCGTTCCGCATGTGTGTGTGTGTTTTTCTATTTTTTTATTTTTTTTTGTGTTTTTAGCTCGTTTCGAACATATGCGTGCTTTTTGCTCGTTTCACACGTGTGTTTGTTTTTTTACCATTTCACACGTGTTTGTTTGTTTGTTTTTTTTTTGTGTTTTTCGCTCATTTCGGACATGTGTGTTTTTCGCTCGTTTCACACGTGTATGTGTGCTTTTCATTGTGTTTTTTTTATCTTTTCGCATGTGTTTGTGTTTTTCGCTTGTTTCGCACGTGTGTGTTTTTTTTGTATTTTTCGCTCGTTTCGCACGTATGCGTGTTTTTCGCTCATGTACGTGTTTCTCGCTAGTTTCGCACGTGTCTGTGTTTTTCCCTCGTTTCGCATGTGTGTGTGTGTCTATGTGTTTTTTTGGTGTTTTCCACGAGTTTCACACGCGTGTTTTTCGCTTGTTTCGCACATGTGTGTGTGTGTTTTTTTTTTGTGTTTCGTTCGTTCCGGACATGGGTGTTTTTCCCTCGTTTCGCACGTGTGTGTGTGTTTTTCGCTTGTTTCGCACGTGTGTGTATTGTTTTGTGTGTTTCGTTCATTTCGGACGTGTGTTTTTCACTCGTTTCGCACGTGTGTGTTTGTTTTTGTTTTTTCGCTCGTTTCGCGCGTGTGAGTGTTTTTCGCACCTTTCGCACGTGTTTTTTTATTTTGTTTTTGTTATGTTTCTCGTTTATTTTGCACGTGTATATGTGTTTTTTTTGTCTTTTTTGCTCGTTTCATACACGTGTGTGTTTTTTCACTCATTCTGCATGTGTGTGTTTTTTATTTTTTATTTTTTTGGTGTTTCTCGCTCGTTTCGAACAAATGTGTGTTTTTCGCTCGTTTTGCACGTGTGTTTGTTTTTTTACCATTTCACGTGTGTGTGTGTTTTTTTGTTTTTCGCTGGTATCGTACAAGTGCGTGTTTTTCGTTCGTTTTGCACGCGTGTGTGTGTGTGTTTTTTTTATTTTTGTGTTTTTCGTTTGTTTCGCACATGTATGTGTTTTTCGCTCGTTTCGCACGTGTGTGCGCGTTTTTTTGTGTTTTTCGCTCATTTCGTCCGTGTGCGTGTTTTTCGCTCGTTTCACACTTGTGTGTTTGTTTTTTATTTTTTTTGTGTTTTTCGCTCGTCTCGCCCGTGTGCGTGTTTTTCGCTCGTTTCACACTTGTGTGTTTGTTTTTTATTTATTTTGTGTTTTTCGCTCGTCTCGCACGTGTGCGTATTTTTCGCTGATTTGTCACGTGTGTTTGTTTTTCGCTCGTTTCGCTCGTGTGTATGTTTTTCACTTGTTTCGCACGTGTGTATTTTTTTTGGTTTTACGTTCGTTTTGCACGTGTGCGTGTTTCTCGCTCATGTACGTGTTTCTCGCTAGTTTCGCACGTGTCTGTGTTTTTTCCTTGTTTCGCATGTGTATGTGTGTCTGTGTATTTTTTTTGGTGTTTTCCATGAGTTTCACACGCGTGTGTTTTTCGCTTGTTTCGCACATGTGTGTGTGTTTTTTTTGTGTTTCGTTTGTTTCAGACATGAGTGTTTTTCACTCGTTTCGCACGTGTGTGTTTTTCTTTGTTTCAAACGGTGTGTGTGTGTTTTTCGGTTGTTTCGCACGCGTGTGTGTATTTTTTTTTTTGTGTGTTTCGTTCATTTCGGACATGAGTGTTTTTCACTCGTTTCGCACGTGTGTGTGTTTTTCTTTGTGCTTTTTCGCTCTTTTCACAGGTGTCTCGTTTTGCACGTGTGGATTTTTGTCGCTCGTTTCTCACGTGTGTGCTTGGTTTTTTTATTTATTTTTTATGTTTTTCGCTCGTTTAACACGTGTGTATTTTTGTCTTTTTCGATCGTTTCGCACGTGTGTTTTTTTATATTTTATTTTTTGTATTTTTCACTTGTTTTGCACGTGTGTGTGTTTTTTTGTGTTTTTCACTCGTTTCACACTTGTCTATATTTGTTTTTATGTTTTTCGCTCGTTTCGTACGTGTGTGTTTTTCGCTCGTTTTGCACGTGTTTTTTTATTCTTTTATTGTGTTTTTCGCTCGTTTCGCACATGCGCGTATTTTTTGCTCGTTTTGCACGTGTGTGTTTTTGCTCATTTCACGTGTGTGTTTTTCTTATTTATTTTTTTATTTTTCGCTTGTTTCGCACGTGTGTATTTTTTTTATTTTTCTTCTATTTTTTGCTCGTTTTGCACATGTGTTTTTCGCTCGTTTTGCATGTGTGTGTGTTTTTGTTTGTGCCTTTTCGCACGTGTTTGTGTTTTTTGCTTGTTTCGCAGGTGTGTTTTTTGCTCATTTCACATGTGTGTTTGTTTTTTTTATTTTTTTGTGTTTTTTTGCTCGTTTTCCACGTGTGTATGTTTTTTATATTTTAGTATTTTTCTTTTTCGCTCGTTTGGCACGTATGCGTGTTTTTTCTCGTTTCGCACGTGTGTGTTTCTTGCTCGTTTCGCACGTGTGTGTTTTTTTGTGTTTTCGCTCGTTTCGCACGTGTACATGTTTTTTTATTTTTTTTGTGTTTTTTGCTCGTTTCGCATGTATGCGTGTTTTTCGCTCCGTTTGCACGTGTTTTTTGCACGTTTTGCACGTGTGTTTTTCGTTCTTTTCGCACGTATGTTTATTTTTTGTCTTTTTCATTCGTTTGGCACGTGTGTTTTTCGCTAGTTTTGCACGTGTGTGAGTGTGTGTTTCTTGTGTTTTTCGTTGGTTTCACATGTGTGTGTGTTTTTTTATTCTATCATTATTTTTTGTATTTTTCGCTCGTTTCGCACGTATGCGTGTCTTTCGCTCGTTTCGCACATGTGTTTTTCGCTCGTTTCGCACGTGTGTGAGTGTGTGTTTCTTGTGATTTTCGTTGGTTTCACACGTGTGTTTATTTTTTTTCTATCATTATTTTTTGTATTTTTCGCTCATTTCGCACGTATGCGTGTTTTCGCTCGTTTCGCACGTGCGTGTTTTTTCACTCGTTTGGCACGTGTGTCTGTTTTTCGCTCGTTTCGCATGTGTACGTGTTTTTCGCTTGTTTCGCATGTGTATGTGTGTCTGTGTGTTTTTTGTGTTTTCCACTAGTTTCACAGCGTGTTTTTCGCTTGTTTCGCGCGTATGTGTGTTTTTTTTGTTTTTCGCTCAGTTCGAACGTGTGCGTGTTTTACGCTCGTTTCGTATACGTATGTGTTTTTTGCTCGTTTCGCACGTGTGTTTTTTTCGCTCGTTTTGTACGTGTTCATGTTTTTCGCTCGTTTCGCATGTGTCCGTGTTTTTCGCTATTTCGCACGTGTCTGTGGTTTTTTTTTGTTTTCCCCTCGTTTCGCACATGTATGTGTGTTTTTTTGGTGTTTTTTGCTAGTTTCATACGCGTGTGTTTTTCGATTGTTTTGCATGGGTGTGTGTTTTTTCTGTCTTTTTCGCTCGTTTCACGCGTGTGTTTTTCTCTCGTTTCGCACGTGTGTTTTTTATTTATTTTTATGTTTTTCACTCGTTTCTCACTTGTGTATGTGTTTTTTTTGTATTTTTCGCTCGTTTAGCACGGGTGTATTTTTCGATCGTTTAGCGTGTGTTTTTTATTTTTATTTTTTTGTGTTTTTCGCTCGTTGCACACGTGTGTGTTTTATCATTTCGCACGTGTGTGTGCATTTTTTTCTGTGTTTTTTGTTCTTTTCGCACGTGTGCGTGTATTTCATTTGTTTTGCACGTGTGTGCGTTTTTTTGTGTCTTTCACTCGTTTAGAGCGTGTGAGTGTTTTTCGCTCATTTCGTACGTGTCTTTTTTTATTTTGTTTTTGTTATGTTTGTCGCTCGTTTTGTACCTGTGTGTCTTTTTTGTATTTTTCGCTCGTTTTACACGTGTGTTTTTCCCTCGTTCCGCATGTGTGTGTGTGTTTTTCTATTTTTTATTTTTTTGTGTCTTTAGCTCGTTTCGAATGTGTGTTTGTTTTTTTACCATTTTACATGTGTCCTTGTTTGTTTGTTTTTTGTGTTTTTCGCTCATTTCGGACATGTGTGTTTTTCACTCGTTTCACACATGTGTATGTGTGTTTTTCATTGTATTTTTTGAGCTTTTCGCATGTGTTTGTGTTTTTCGCTCGTTTTGCACGTGTGTGTTTTTTTGTATTTTTCGCTCGTTTCGCATGTATGCGTGTTTTTTGCTCATTTCGCACGTGTGTGTTTTTCGCTCGTTTCGCACTTGTGCGTGTATTTTTATTTTTTATTTTGTGTTTTTTGCTCGTTTCACACGTGTCTGTATTTGTTTTTGTGTTTTTTGCTCATTTCGTACGTGTGTTTTTCGCTCGTTTTGCACGTGTGTTTTTTATTCTTTGTGTTTTTCGCTCGTTTCACACATGCGCGTATTTTTTGCTCGTTTTCCACGTGTGTGTGTTTTTTTGCTCGTTTCGCACGTGTGTGTTTTTTCTTATTTTCCCTCGTTTCGCACGTGTTTTTCGCTCGTTTCGCACGTGTGTTTTTTTTTTTGTTTTTTGCTCGGTTCGCATGTGTGGGTGTTTCTCGCTCCTTTTCCACGTGTATGTATTTTTTTGTTTTTCGCTGGTTTTGCACATGTGTATTTTTCTCTTGTTTCGCACGTGTGTGTGTTTTTGTTTGTGCATTTTCGCTCTTTTCGCACGTGATCGTGTTTTTCACTTGTTTTGCATGTGGGTATGTTTTTCGCTCATTTCGAACACGTGTATGTTTTTTATATTTTATTTTTTTCGCTCGTTTCGCACTTGTGTTTTTCACTCGTTTCGTAGGTGTGTATTTTTTGTATTTTTCGCTTGTTTCGCACGTGTGCGTGTTTTATTTTTTTGGGTTTTTCGCTTTTTTTGTGTTTTTCGTTCGTTTTGCATGTGTGTTTTTCGCTCATTTTTCATGTATTTTTTTGTGTTTTTCACTCGTTTGGCACGTGTGTTTTTCACTTGTTTAGCACGTACTTGTGTTTTTCGCTCGTTTCGCATGTGTGTGTTTTTCGCTCGTTTCGCATGTGTGTGTTTTTCGCTTGTTTCGCACGTGTGTGTGTTTGTTTCTTGTGTTTTTCGTTGGTTTCACACGTGTGTGTCTTTTTTTTACTCTGTCATTATGTTTTGTATTTTTCGCTTGTTTCGCACGTATGCATCCTTTTTCCTCGTTTCACACATATGTGTGTTTTTCACTCGTTTCGTACGTGTGTGAGTGTGTGTGTGTTTCTTATGTTTTTCGTTGGTTTCATACGTGTGTGTTTTTTTATTCTATCATTATTTTTTGTATTTTTCGCTCATTTCGCACGTATGCATATTTTTCGCTCGTTTCGTACGTGTGTGTTTTTTCGCTTGTTTCGCACGCGTTTGTTTTTCGCTCGTTTCGCACATGTGCGTGTTTTTCGCTCATGTAGGTGTCTGTATTTTTTTTGTGTTTTCTCCCGTTTCGCACGTGTATGTGTGTGTGTGTTTTTTGGGTGTTTTTCGCTAGTTTCACACGCGTGTGTTTTTCGCTTGTTTAGCACGTGTGTGTGTTTTTTTCGCTCGGTTCGCATGTGTGCGTGTTTTACGCTCATTTCGTATGCGTATTTGTGTTTTTTGCTCGTTTCGCACGTGTGGGTGTTTTTTGTTTGTGTTTTTTGCTCGTTTCGCTCGTATGCGCGTTTTTCGCTCATCTCGCACGTGTTTGTTTCTTGCTCGTTTCGCACGTGTGTGGTTTTCGCTTGTTTCGCACATGGGTGTTATTTTGTGTTTTTCGCTCGTTTCGCACGTATTCGTATTTTTCGCACGTTTTGCATGTGTCCATGATTTTCGCTACTTCGCACGTGGCTGTGGTTTTTTTGTGTTTTTCCCTCGTTTCGCTCGTGTATGTGTGTTTTTTGGTACTTTTTGCTACTTTTCACACGCATGCGTTTTTCGCTTGTTTCGCACGGGTGTGTGTGTTTTTTCTTTGTATTTTTCGTTCGTTTTGCACGTGTATTTTTTTTGTTTTTGGCTCTTTTGCACGTGTGTGCGATTTTTTTTGTTTTTCACTCATTTCGCCCGTGTGCGTGTTTTTCGCTCGTTTCGCATGTGTGCATTATTTTCGATTGTTTCGCAGTTATGTGTGAAAATACAGACACGTGGGAAACGAGAGAAAAACACAAAAAAATAAAAATTCACACATACGTGCAAAACGAGCGAAAAACACACACGTGTAGAATGAGCAAAAAACATGCATACGCGCGGAAAAAAATATACACACGTGCGAAACGAGCGAAAAATAAAAAAAAAACACACGCGTGCAAAACGAGCGAAAAGCACACACACGTATGAAATGAGCGAAAAACACAAAAACATGTGAAAAGAGCAAAAAACACAATGAAAAACCCACATACACATGTGTGAAACGAGCGAAATACACACATGTCCGAAATGAGCGAAAAAACAAAAAAACAAACAAACAAACACACATGTGAAACGGTAAAAAAATAAACACACGTGCGAAACGGGCGAAAAACACGCATATGTTCGAAACGAGCGAAAAACACAAAAAAAAATAAAAAATAGAAAAACACACACACATGCGGAACGAGTGAAAAACACACACGTGTGAAACGAGCGAAAAATACAAATAAGAGACATACACACGTGCAAAACAAGCGACAAACATAACAAAAAGAAAATAAAAAAACACACGTACGAAATGAGAGAAAAACACTCACGCGCAAAACGAGCAAAAAACACAAAGAAAACACACACACACGTGCGAAAAGAACAAAAAAACAAAAAAAAACGCAGACACGCGTGCGAAATGATAAAACACACACACATGTGCGAAACGCGCGAAAAACACAAAAATATTTTTCGTTGGTTTCACACGTGTGTGTGTCTTTTTTTTTATTCTATCATTATGTTTTGTATTTTTCGCTCGTTTCGCACGTATGCGTGTTTTTCGCTCGTTTCGCACCTATGTGTGTTTTTCGCCCGTTTCGCACGTGTGTTAGTGTGTGTGTGTGTGTGTTTCTTGTGCTTTTCGTTGGTTTCACACGTGTGTGTTTTTTTATTCTATCATTATTTTTTGTATTTTTTACTTATTTCGCACGTATGCGTGTTTTTCGCTCGTTTCACATGTGTGTATTTTTTCACTCGTTTCGCACATGTGCGTGTTCTTCGCTCATGTACGTGTTTTTCGCTAGTTTCGCACATGTCTGTGTTTTTTTGTGTTTTTCCCCGTTTTGCACGTGTATGTGTGTCTTGTGTGTTTTTGTTTGGTGTTTTTCGCTAGTTTCACACGCGTGTGTTTTTCGCTTGTTTAGCACATGTGTGTGTTTTTTTAGCTCAGTTCACACGTGTGCGTGTTTTACGCTCGTTTCGTATATGTATTTGTGTTTTTTGCTCGTTTCGCACGTGTGGGTGTCTTTTTGTTTGTGTTTTTTTCTCGTTTCGCTCGTTTTCGTGCTTTTCGCTCATCTCGCACATGTGTTTGTTTCTTGCTCGTTTCGCACGTGTGTGTGTGTTTTTCGCTAGTTTCGCACGTATTCGTATTTTTCGCACGTTTCGCATGTGTCCGTATTTTTTGCTACTTCGCACGTGGCTGTGGTTTTTTTTGTGTTTCCCCTTCGTTTCACACGTGTATGTGTGTGTGTTTTTTTGGTATTTTTTGCTAGTTTCACACGCGTGTGTTTTTCGCTTGTTTTGCACGGGTGCGTGTGTTTTTTCTTTGTATTTTTCGTTCGTTTTGCACGTGTTTTTTTTGTTTTTGGCTCGTTTCGCACGCGTGCGTGTTTTTCGATTGTTTCGCAGTTATGTGTGAAAATACAGACATGTGTGACACGAGCGAAAAACACAAAATAAAAAATAAAAATACACGCATACGTGCGAAACGAGCGAAAAACACACGTGCGAAATGAGCAAAAAACACGCATACGTACGAAACGAGCAAAAAATAAAAAAATAAAAAATAAAAAAATATGTACACGTGCGAAACGAGCGAAAAACACACACAATGCGAAATGAGCAAAAAAACACAATGAAAATCACACATACACATGTGTGAAACAAGCGAAAAATACGTCCGAAATGTGCGAAAAACACAAAAAAACAAACAAACAAACACACGTGTGAAACGGTAAAAAAACAAACACACGTGCGAAATGAGCAAAAAGCACGCATATGTTCGAAACGAGCAAAAAATACAAAAAATAAAAAATAGGAAAACACACACACACACACACATGCGGAACGAGTGAAAAACACACACGTGTGAAACGAGCGAAAAATACAAAAAAGACACATACACACGTGCAAAACGAACGACAAACATAACAAAAACAAAATAAAGAAACACACGTATAAAATGAGCGAAAAACACTCACACACGCAAAACGAGCGAAAAACACAAAAAAACACACACGTGCGAAAAGAACAAAAAACACAAAGAAAAAATGCACACACACATGCGAAATGATAAAACACATACACGTGCGAAACGAGCGAAAAACACAAAAAAACACAAATGTTTTTCGTTGGTTTCACACGTGTGTGTCTTTTTTTATTCTATTATTATGTTTTGTATTTTTTGCTCGTTTCGCACGTATGCATGTTTTTCGCTCGTTTCGCACGTGGTGAGTATATGTGTGTTTCTTGTGTTTTTCGTTGGTTTCACACACGTGTGTGTTTTTTTATTCTATCATTATTTTTTGTATTTTTCGCTCATTTCGCATGTTTGCATGTTTTTCGCTCGTTTCACATGTGTGTATTTTCTCGCTCGTTTCGCACGTGTGTTTGTTTTTCGCTCGTTTCGCACATGTGCGTGTTCTTCGCTCATGTACGTGTTTTTCGCTAGTTTCGCACGTGTCTGTGTTTTTTTCCCGTTTCGCACGTGTATGTGTGTCTGTGTTTTTTTCTGTTTTTTGCTAGTTTCACACACGTGTGTTTTTTGCTTGTTTAGCACGTGTGTGTGTGTTTTTTTCCCGCTCAGTTCGCACGTGTGTGTGTTTTACGCTCGTTTCGTATACGTATTTGTGTTTTTTGCTCGTTTCGCACGTGTGGGTGTTTTTTTGTTTGTTTTTTTTTGCTCGTTTCGCTCGTATGCGTATTTTTCACTCATCTCGCACGTGTGTTTGTTTCTTGCTCGTTTTGCACGTGTGTCTGTTTTTCGCTTGTTCGCACGTGCATGTTTTTTTTGTGTTTTTTCGCTCATTTAGCACGTGTTCGTATTTTTCGCTCGTTTCGCATGTGTCCGTGTTTTTCACTATTTCGCACGTGGCTATGTTTTTTTTTGTGTTCTTCCCCTCGTTTCGCACGTGTATGTGTGTGTGTATTTTTTCTTTATATTTTTCGTTCATTTTGCACGTGTGTTTTTGTTGTGGTTTTGGCTCGTTTCGCACCTGTAAATGTTTTTCACTCGTTTTGCACGTGTGTGTTTTTTTATTTATTTTTATGTTTTTCACTCGTTTCGCACTTGTGTATGTGTTTTTTTTTTTGTATTTTTCGCTCGTTTCGCACGTGTGTTTTTTGATCGTTTAGAATGTGTGTTTTTTTATTTTTTATTTTTTTTGTGTTTTTCGCTCGTTTCGCACGTATGTGTGTTTTTCGCTTGTTTTGCACATGTGTGTGTTTTATCGTTCCGCACGTGCGTTTTTTTCGTTATGTTTTTTGTTCTTTTCGCATATGTGCGTGTATTTCACTCGTTTCACACGTGTGTGTTTTTCACTCGTTTCGCACGTGTGTGTTTTTCGTCCGTTTCGCGAGTGTGAATGTTTTTCGCTCATTTCGCATGTGTGTTTTTTTTATTTTGTTTTTGTTATGTTTGTCGTTTATTTTGCACGTGCGTATGTGTTTTTTTGTATTTTTCGCTCGTTTCACACATGTGTGTTTTTCACTCGTTCCGCACGTGTGTGAGTTTTTCTATTTTTCATTTTTTTGGTGTTTCTCGCTCGTTTCGAACAATGCGTGTTTTTCGCTCCTTTTGCACGTGTTTGTTTTTTATACCATTTGACATGTGTGTGTTTTTTTTATTTTTTGCTGGTTTCGCACACGTGCGTGTTTTTCGTTCGTTTTGCACGCGTGTGTGTTTTTTCATTTTTGTGTTTTTCGTTTGTTTCGCACATGTGTGTGTTTTTCGCTCGTTTCGCACGTGTGTGCGCGTTTCTTTTGTGTTTTTCGCTCATTTCGCCCGTGTGCGTGTTTTTCACTCGTTTCACACTTGTGTGTTTGTTTTTTATTATTTTTTGTATTTTTTCGCTCGTCTCCCACGCGTGCGTATTTTTCGCTGATTTGTCACGTGTGTTTGTTTTTTGCTTGTTTCACACGTGTGTGTGTTTTTCGCACTTGTGCATTTTTTTGTTTTACATTTGTTTCGCACGTGTGCGTGTTTTTTGCTCATGTATGTGTTTCTCGCTAGTTTCGCACGTGTCTGTGTTTTTTCCTCGTTTCGCACGTGTATGTGTGTCTGTGTGTTTTTTTGGTGTTTTTCACGAGTTTCACACGCGTGTGTTTTTCGCTTGTTTCGCACGTGTGTGTACTTTTTTTGTGTTTCATTCGTTTCAGACATGAGTATTTTTCACTCGTTTTGCACGTGTGTGTGTATTTTTCTTTGTTTCGCATGTGTGTATGTTTTTCGCTTGTTTCGCACATGTGTGTATATTTTTTTGTGTGTTTCGTTCGTTTCGGACATGGGTGTTTTTCACTCGTTTCGCACGTGTGTGTGTTTTTCTTTGTACTTTTTCGCTCTTTTCACACGTGTTCGTGCTTTTCGCTCGTTTTGCACGTGTGGATTTTTGTCGCTCGTTTCTCACGTGTGTGCTTGGTTTTTTTTATTTATTTTTTGTGCTTCTCGCTTGCTTCGCACGTGTGTATTTTTTGTATTTTTCGCTCGTTTCGCACGTGTATGTTTTTTTTATATTTTTTTGTGTTTTTCACTTGGTTCGCACGTGTGTGTTTGTGTGTGTGTGTGTGTGTTTTTTTTTTTGTGGTTTTTGCTCGTTTCGCACGTGTGCTTGTTTTTCGCTCGTTTTGCACGTGTGTGGTTTTTTATTTTTTTTGTCTTTTTCATCGTTTGGCACGTGTGCGAAACAAACGAAAAACACAAAAATGAAAAACACAAACGTGCAAAACGAGCGAAAAATACACGTACGAAACGAGCGAAAAATACAAAAAATAAAAAACACACACATGCAAAACGAGAGAAAAACACACACACACGTGCGAAATGAGCAAAAAGTACAACAAAAACACGTACACCGTACGAAACGAGCGAAAAAGATAACCAAAATAAATAAAAAAATACACATGTGAGCAACGAGCGAAAAATACTCACACGTGCGAAACGAGCAAAAAACACAAAATATACACACCCAGTGCGAAACGAGCGAAAAACACAGAAACGAAAAAATACACCCACTTGCATGCGAAACGAGCGAAAAATACACACACGTGCGAAACGAGTGAAAAAAATGCACATGTGAGACCAGCGATAAACAAAAAAATAAAAAAAGCACACACGTGCGAAAAGATAAAAAACACACACAGGGGCGAAACAAGTGAAAAACACAAGAAAAAATAAAAAACACACATACACACACGTGCGAAACGAGCGAAAAATGCAAAAAAAACACACACACTTGCAAACCAAGCAAAAAACACAAAAAAATAAATAAAAAACAAATAGACAAGTGTGAAAAGAGCGAAAAACACGAACACGGCGAAATGAGCAAAAAACACAAAAAAATGCGCACACACGTGTTAAATGAGCGAAAAAACACACAGACGTGCGAAACAAATGAAAAACACACACGGACGTGCGAAACGAGCGAAAAACACACAGGTGCAAAACGAGCGAAAAACAAGCACATGTGCGAAACCAGCGAAAAACACAAAAGAACACAGAGGTGCGAAACGATGAAAAACACATGTGCGAAACGAGTGAAAAACATGCACATGTGTGAAACCAGCGATAAACAAAAAAATAAAAAAGGACACACGTGCGAAACGATAAAAAACACACACAGGTGCGAAACAAGCGAAAAACACAAGGGAAAAAAAACACACACACATACACACACGTGCGAAACGAGCGAAAAATGCAAAAAAAATACACACACGTGTGAAACGAGCGAAAAACACAAAAAAATAAATAAATACACAAATAGACAAGTATGAAAAGAGCGAAAAACACGCTCACGGCAAAATGAGCGAAAAACACAAAAAATAAGAAACACACACATGCGAAACGAGGGAAAAACACACACGCACACACGTGCGAAACGAGCGAAAAATACAAAAAAACATGTACACCCGTGCGAAACGAGCGAAAAAGATAAAAATAAATAAAAAATACACACGTGAGAAATGAGCGAAAAACACTCACACGCGCGAAACGAGCGAAAAACACAAAAACACCACACACCCAATGCGAAACGAGCGAAAAACACAAAAACGAAAAAATACACCCACTTGCGTGCAAAACGAGCGAAAAATACACACATGTGCGAAACGAGTGAAAAACACGCACATGTGAAACCAGCGATAAACAAAAAAATAAAAAAAGCACACACGTGCGAAAAGTTAAAAAACACACACAAGGGCGAAACAAGCAAAAAAATACACACATACACACACGTGCGAAACTAGCGAAAAATGCAAAAAAAAAACTCACACACGTGTGAAACGAGTGACAAACACAAAAAAATAAATAAAAAACAAACAGACAAGTGTGAAAGGAGCGAAAAACACGCACACGGCGAAATGAGCAAAAAACACAAAAAAACGCGCACACACGTGTTAAACGAGCAAAAAACACACAGGTGCGAAACGAGCGAAAAACAAACACGTGCGAAACGAGCGAAAAACAAGCACATGTGCGAAACCAGCGAAAAACACAAAAGAACACACAGGTGCGAAACGATAAAAAACACACATGTGCGAAATGAGCGAAAAACACACACGCGTGCGAAGTGAGCGAAAATCATTCATATGTGCGAAACAAGCGAAAACACAAAAAAGAATTAAAAAATAAAACAAAACACACGTGCGAATCGAGCAAAAAATATGCACACATGCGAAAAGAGCGAAAAACACAAAAAAACACACACAGGCGAAACGAACGAAAAACAAACACATGTGCGAAATGAGCGAAAAACAAAAAAATTACACACACACACGTGCGAAACGAGTGACAAACACACATAAGTGCAAAACGAGTGAAAAACACGCACACGTGCGAAAAGAGCGAAAATCACAAAAAAAACACACACACACACGTGAGAAACGAGCGAAAAATACTCACACGCGCAAAACGAGTGAAAAACACAAAAAAAACCACACAGCTCTGTTCGAAACGAGCGAAAAACACAGAAATGAAAAAACACACCCACACACGTGCGAAACGAGCGAAAAATACACACACGTGTGAAACGAGCGAAAAACACGCACATGTGCGAAACCAGCGATGAACAAAAAAAGCACACACGTGCGAAACGTTAAAAAACACACAAAGAAGCAAAACGAGCAAAAAACATACAAAATAAATAAAAAACACACACGTGCGAAACGAGAAAAAAACGCAAAAAACACACACATGTGTGAAACGAGTGAAAAACAAAAAAAAAACAAACACACAAGTGTGAAATGAGCGAAACGGCGAAATGAGCGAAAAACACAAAAAAACGCACACACACGTGAGAAACAAACGAAATACACAAAAATGAAAAACACACGCGTGCGAAACGAGCGAAGAACACACACGTGCGAAACGAGCGAAAAACACACACACATTCGAAACGAGCGAAAAACACGCACACGTGCGAAAAGAGCGAAAAACACAAAGAATAAGACACACACGAGTGCGAAACGAGTAAAAAACACACTCGTGCGAAACGAGCGAGAAACACACATAAGTACAAAACGAGGAAAAACACGCACACGTGCGAAACGAGCGAAAAATACACACATGTGAAACTAGCGTAAAACACAAAAATATATACACATACACATAGACGTGAGAAATGAGCGAAAAACACAAAAAAACCTAATACACATGCGAAACGAGCGAAAAACACACACGGACAAAACGAACGAAAAACACGCACACATCCGAAACGAACGAAAAATACACACGTTCGAAACGAGCGAAAAACAAAAAAATTAAAAAATTAAAAAACACACACATGCAAAACGAGCGAGAAACACGCACACGTGCGAAACGAGCGAAAAAAACACGCATAAGTGCGAAACGAGCGAAAAACAAAAAAAAATAAAAGATTAAAAAAGACACACACACACACGTGCGAAACGAGTGAAAAAGAAGAAAAAATAAAAAATAAAAAAACACACACGTGCGAAACGAGCGACAAACACACATTACAGGGACAGATCTAGAGGTGGCTAGTAGTGGCCTGAGCCCTCCAAAATTTTAAGAAACTATACTTATATATGAGATATGTATTTAAAAAATAAAAAAATATTATGTAATTTAATAGTTTTATATGTATTATTTTTTACTATATGATAGATTTATATCTTAATTGTTTAATTTACTTATATTTTTTACTTAACAAATTTAATATCATACCCTCATGTATGTCTTTGTGTCTTTTAAATTAGTTTTTATATAATAATCACTATATTTATTTAAAAAATCATTTATTTTTTCATATTAATATATTTAATATTTATATTATTATATTAATAATGACTTACGTAGTTATATTTGGTAATCACATTATGTACTTTAAATATTATTTTTTTATAAAAAATACTGATTTTTCTTCTAAATTTACGTTGTTAAAAGAAGAAATTTTGATAAATCTTTTAAAAGACTAACTCTAAGAACTATATGTTAATTATCTTTATGAAAAAAAGTTATCTAAAATTCAGCCCCTCCATATTAAAATTTTTGGATTCGTCCTTGCACACATACGTGCGAAATGAGCGAAAAACACGCACACGTGCGAAACGAGCGAAAAGCACACAAAAAAACACACACACACAAACACACGCGTGCAAAACAAGCGAAAAACACAAAAAAATATAATATAAAAAAACACACACGTGCGAAACGAGTGAAAAACACAAAATAAATTAAAAAAACAAACACACGTGAGAAACGAACGACAAAAACGCACACGTACAAAACGAGCGAAAAACACGAACACGCAAACACACAAGTGTGAAATGAGCGAAACGGCGAAATGAGCGAAAAACACAAAAAAACGCACACACACGTGAGAAACAAACGAAATACACAAAAATGAAAAACACACGCGTGCGAAACGAGCGAAGAACACACACGTGCGAAACGAGCGAAAAACACACACACATTCGAAACGAGCGAAAAACACGCACACGTGCGAAAAGAGCGAAAAACACAAAGAATAAGACACACACGAGTGCGAAACGAGTAAAAAACACACTCGTGCGAAACGAGCGAGAAACACACATAAGTACAAAACGAGGAAAAACACGCACACGTGCGAAACGAGCGAAAAATACACACATGTGAAACTAGCGTAAAACACAAAAATATATACACATACACATAGACGTGAGAAATGAGCGAAAAACACAAAAAAACCTAATACACATGCGAAACGAGCGAAAAACACACACGGACAAAACGAACGAAAAACACGCACACATCCGAAACGAACGAAAAATACACACGTTCGAAACGAGCGAAAAACAAAAAAATTAAAAAATTAAAAAACACACACATGCAAAACGAGCGAGAAACACGCACACGTGCGAAACGAGCGAAAAAAACACGCATAAGTGCGAAACGAGCGAAAAACAAAAAAAAATAAAAGATTAAAAAAGACACACACACACACGTGCGAAACGAGTGAAAAAGAAGAAAAAATAAAAAATAAAAAAACACACACGTGCGAAACGAGCGACAAACACACATTACAGGGACGGATCTAGAGGTGGCTAGTAGTGGCCTGAGCCCTCCAAAATTTTAAGAAACTATACTTATATATGAGATATGTATTTAAAAAATAAAAAAATATTATGTAATTTAATAGTTTTATATGTATTATTTTTTACTATATGATAGATTTATATCTTAATTGTTTAATTTACTTATATTTTTTACTTAACAAATTTAATATCATACCCTCATGTATGTCTTTGTGTCTTTTAAATTAGTTTTTATATAATAATCACTATATTTATTTAAAAAATCATTTATTTTTTCATATTAATATATTTAATATTTATATTATTATATTAATAATGACTTACGTAGTTATATTTGGTAATCACATTATGTACTTTAAATATTATTTTTTTATAAAAAATACTGATTTTTCTTCTAAATTTACGTTGTTAAAAGAAGAAATTTTGATAAATCTTTTAAAAGACTAACTCTAAGAACTATATGTTAATTATCTTTATGAAAAAAAGTTATCTAAAATTCAGCCCCTCCATATTAAAATTTTTGGATTCGTCCTTGCACACATACGTGCGAAATGAGCGAAAAACACGCACACGTGCGAAACGAGCGAAAAGCACACAAAAAAACACACACACACAAACACACGCGTGCAAAACAAGCGAAAAACACAAAAAAATATAATATAAAAAAACACACACGTGCGAAACGAGTGAAAAACACAAAATAAATTAAAAAAACAAACACACGTGAGAAACGAACGACAAAAACGCACACGTACAAAACGAGCGAAAAACACGAACACGTGTGAAAAGAGCGAAAAAGCACAAAGAAAAACACACACACATGCAAAACGAGTGAAAAACGCCCATGTCCGAAACGAGCGAAACACACAAAAAAATACACACGCACACATGCGAAACGAGCGAAAAACACAAAAAACATGCATACTCACGTGCGAAACGAGCGAAAAATACGCGCACATGCGAAAAGAGCGAAAAACACAAATAAAAACACACACACGTGCAAAACGAGAAAAAACACACACACATGCAAAACGAGCGAAAGATATGGGGAGGTGCGAAACGAGCAGAAAACACAAAAAAAAATAAAAAAACACACACACTTGCGAAATGAGCAAAAAAGGCAAAAAAACACACACATGTGTGAAACGAGCGAAAAACACACAAAAATAAATAAAAAAACACACACGTGCTAAACGAGCAAAAAACACACACGTGCGAAACAAACGAAAAACACAAAAATGAAAAACACACATGCGCGCGTGTGAAACGTGCGAAAAATGCACATGTGCGAAATGAGCAAAAAATACACGTGCGAAACGAGCGAAAAATAAGCACACGTGTGAGACGAGCGAAAAACACAAAAAAATAAAAAACACACATGCGAAATGAGCGAAAAACACACACAGGTGCGAAACGAGCGAAAAATACAAAAAAAAAACACATACACCCGTGCGAAACGAGCAAAAAAGATAAAAATAAATAAAAAAATACACACGTGAGAAACGAGCGAAAAACACAAAAAAAATCACACACCCGAGTGCGAAACAAGCTAAAAACACAGAAACGAAAAAACAAACCCACATGCGTGCGAAACGAGTGAAAAATACACAAATGCAAAACGAGCGAATAACACGCACATGTGCGAAACCAGCGATAAACAAAAATAATAAAAAAAGCACACACGTGTAAAACGATAAAAAACACACACAGGTGCGAAATGAGAGAAAAACACAAAAATAAAAAAATAAAAAACACACATACACACACTTGCGAAACGAGCGAAAAACACACACACTCGCGAACGAGCGAAAAATGCAAAAAAAACACACACGTGTGAAACGAGCGAAAAACACAAAAAAATAAATACACACACAAGTGTGAAAAGACCGAAAAACACACACACGGCGAAATAAAAATAAAACAAAAAAACGCACGCACGTGCTAAACGAGCGAAAAACACACGGACGTGCGAAACAAATGAAAAACACAAAAATGAAAAACACAAACGCACGTGCGAAACAAGCAAAAAACACACAAGTGCAAAACGAGCAAAAAACACACACGTGCGAAACGAGCGAAAAACAAGTACATGTGCGAAACGAGTGAAAAACACAAAAGAACACACACGTGCGAAACGATAAAAAAAACACACATGTGCGAAACGAGCGAAAAACATACACACGCCTGCGAAGTGAGCGAAAATCATGCATACGTGCGAAACAAGCGAAAACACAAAAAAGATTAAACAAATAAAAAAACACACGTGCGAAAAGAGCAAAAAACACGTGCAAAAGGGTCTATAAAAAACAATCAAATTAAAAACAAAAATAAAAAAAATTAACTCATAAAAAATTTAAAATATCCGAGTTAAAATTTTATATCTATACAAAAACCAAATTTTTTTTCTCCTAAATTATAAAACACACACATGTGTGAAACGAGCGAAAAACACACAAAAATAAATAAAAAAACACACACGTGCTAAACGAGCAAAAAACACACACGTGCGAAACAAACGAAAAACACAAAAATGAAAAACACACATGCGCGCGTGTGAAACGTGCGAAAAATGCACATGTGCGAAATGAGCAAAAAATACACGTGCGAAACGAGCGAAAAATAAGCACACGTGTGAGACGAGCGAAAAACACAAAAAAATAAAAAACACACATGCGAAATGAGCGAAAAACACACACAGGTGCGAAACGAGCGAAAAATACAAAAAAAAAACACATACACCCGTGCGAAACGAGCAAAAAAGATAAAAATAAATAAAAAAATACACACGTGAGAAACGAGCGAAAAACACAAAAAAAATCACACACCCGAGTGCGAAACAAGCTAAAAACACAGAAACGAAAAAACAAACCCACATGCGTGCGAAACGAGTGAAAAATACACAAATGCAAAACGAGCGAATAACACGCACATGTGCGAAACCAGCGATAAACAAAAATAATAAAAAAAGCACACACGTGTAAAACGATAAAAAACACACACAGGTGCGAAATGAGAGAAAAACACAAAAATAAAAAAATAAAAAACACACATACACACACTTGCGAAACGAGCGAAAAACACACACACTCGCGAACGAGCGAAAAATGCAAAAAAAACACACACGTGTGAAACGAGCGAAAAACACAAAAAAATAAATACACACACAAGTGTGAAAAGACCGAAAAACACACACACGGCGAAATAAAAATAAAACAAAAAAACGCACGCACGTGCTAAACGAGCGAAAAACACACGGACGTGCGAAACAAATGAAAAACACAAAAATGAAAAACACAAACGCACGTGCGAAACAAGCAAAAAACACACAAGTGCAAAACGAGCAAAAAACACACACGTGCGAAACGAGCGAAAAACAAGTACATGTGCGAAACGAGTGAAAAACACAAAAGAACACACACGTGCGAAACGATAAAAAAAACACACATGTGCGAAACGAGCGAAAAACATACACACGCCTGCGAAGTGAGCGAAAATCATGCATACGTGCGAAACAAGCGAAAACACAAAAAAGATTAAACAAATAAAAAAACACACGTGCGAAAAGAGCAAAAAACACGTGCAAAAGGGTCTATAAAAAACAATCAAATTAAAAACAAAAATAAAAAAAATTAACTCATAAAAAATTTAAAATATCCGAGTTAAAATTTTATATCTATACAAAAACCAAATTTTTTTTCTCCTAAATTATAGAAAAAATATTTTAAAAAATACATCATCCATTAATATTTTGACGAAATATGAGAGGAAGTAACCTCTGTGCTTTCAAAGTACATGCAAAGGGTCTTTTATTTAAATAAAATAAAAAATTATAATCTTCAACAATTCACAGAAATAAAATAGTTGCTTCAATGGGGAAGATATACAATTTTGCAACACCCTAATATTTTTTGTAATTAAATTTCACGCGTGGGATGGTTGAGAATAGAATATAGTTGTTAGAACCGAATCGGTAATTAAATCAGTCTAAGTTATTGAATCATTAGATTATTAATTTAACGGGTGAGTTACAGATTGAACTAATTGACCTGATCTTATATAAATAAAAAATATAAAATAATAAAAAATTTAAAATTAAAATTTAAAATACATATTTTCATCACTAACATTTTAAAAATAATCAAACTATTCTAAAACAATATGAAACAGGAACAAGTATTTTATTATTTTTACTCTATCATAAATAAATTTATTTTGTTTTTATATTAAAATAACTATTATTTTTAAATTTTAATAATTTATTAATTAATTCATATATATTATATACAGAGGAGGTGGTGAAATTCATTACTTTGCAACAAGGGCACTCAAGTTCCAGATTTAGCTTAAACTAATAATAAATGAGAACTTTTAATGTTCTGTGTAAATACACCGTGTAAGTTGAAGATTGTTCAACCCAACTTACTAAAAAAATAAAATACATATTGCATGAACCTATTATAAAATGAGTGTTTTTTTTCTTGCAAAAATTAATGACACTTCACAGGAGGAGTTGGGGAAATATGATTGATTTCAGATTTACTTGAAATCCCAAGAGGTAATGACAAATTGATTAAGTTTCGACGCCTAAAAAAATTACTCATTTTGCCAAAGCCACATGAAATGTGTTTCATTTAAAGTGGTTTTACATGAACATGATTTATAATATAATTGTCAATTTGTCGTATATTTCCTTCTTGCCTCCATATATTTTTCTTAATTTCTTTGCAGATTGAGTTAGAACCATGTTTCATAGAGTAGTGATTGTGTAATCTATTTTTTCTCTTAGACATTTTTGCCCTTTGTTTTTAAAAATAAATATATTTTCTTTTCTACGAGTCTACATTAATTTTACCGTTACATATAGTCTAAAATATCATTTTGGTTCTCAAAATAATCAAGGTTTTACAAAATAATCATTTAAAGACAGAAATAACATTTTGATTTTCCAAAAATAATTTCAATTTGACAAAATACACCAAATATGAATAAATTTAAAGGACTTTAAAAAAATAAAATAATTTTATCATCTAATTTTGATGATTTTACGCTTAGTCCATATTTTTGACGATTTTTACATGAATGACAGAAAATTGATAACACATTCTAGAAATCAATTTTGTTTCTAAAATTTTTGTATGTACCTAGTAAATAATTTTTTAATTATTCCAACAAAAAATTAGATCAAATATATAAGTCGTTTGACACTTATGAAAGAAAGCAATACTTTCTCAAATAAGAATTATCTTTAAAAATACCAAAATATTCTTTTATCAGGGACCATTTTATCAAAAATTGACATTTTTGTTTGACAAAATTATAGTCTACTGACCGCATCTATTATGGAAAAAATAAAGAGAAACCACAACCATTGGACTTTACTATCAATACCTATCATTGTTAAAAATTTAATTTGACGCTAACATATAATAAGCTATTAGTGCTTTGTTTATTTATTTATTTGGTTTCCCAGTATTTACTGTGGACAACTGTGAACCAGTAACTAATTTCGTTACCATTTGGATCTCAAATTAAAATTACACTCGGTTTGGTTGGACAATTGGCTGCAAAATTCTCTCAATTTGCAAAATTGAAAGACCAACACATAACCACTTGATTAAGAAGTTTAATGAGATAATTAGATAAAGCAACTACTAAACCACCCCATCACATTTATTATCTGTTTTATTCATCACCTTCTGTCCTCACATTGTCCATGTAAATTATCAACAAACAAAATAATTTAAAAAAAGATTAAGAAAAAAAATCATAAAAGATGTGAGTGCAAGAGGGAGTGAGGACTCGGATGAGTAAGGCAAAATTAGCATCAAATCCGGTATCAGAAAAACCGCCAGCAGCAGTTAAGCTGGGCAGTCGTAACACCTGGATCTGCCGCTACATGGTTTCTTCATTGTACCTCCGCTTCCTACACGGCGGACATAGACACTGATTCAAATGTGCTTGTTTTGAATTGGTGTCTATGACCGCGAATATTACAGCACTCTAGCAATAAAATTAAGGAGAAACTCTTGCATACTCCTAAATACACATTTTTTGTTGTTTTCAAAACATAAAAAGTTTTCGTAAGTGTTAAAGATGAAAACGAAAATAAAGATTTTTGAGAATAGAAACCAAGAACTTAAATAAGGAAGCACATTAAAAAGTAAAAGTAAACAGACTCTAAGAATTTTAGATTGATATCCAAATCTGAGAAGCAGTTCACATGGCATCATCATGAAATATACAAGCACACGAATGTCCTGCAAAGAGTTTGTGGGTCAGCGAGACTTAATACACATGAGCAGGGCTCTAATTTAGCCGCGCCATAATCACAAGACAAATTTCCCATTGTTTTCTCTAAACTCCTTTTTTACCACCATCACAATGCAGCTTAGCCGGACTTAAAGAGCAAAACTGCTTTCTGGTCTAAGTAGAAGTAAAGGAAGTGGTTTGTTTCATGAGTCACATATGAACCTGTCACAAGGAGAAGAAAAAATGGTGCATGAGTAATGAACTTACACTAGAAACCAATAACGTCTGAAAAAACGAACAAGCAATTTTATATACATTTGAATTAATTATCTTAAATTCATCTGGAAAAAAAAAGTGTTTCTATAAGCATATTATTATTTCGCCCCATTTGGTAACTATTTCGCCATAAATATCATGACTTTTGAGAAAGTAGCGACAAAGAAAATATGTCACCACCATATCACTACTATTTCCTACCTCAATAAAAAACATTTAAAAAAAAAAGGTTGTTCTTCTATTGCAACATCAAGTACAGAAGAAAAAACACGCTTAATAAAAAAAAAACAGATCATCATTAACTCCTGGAGTTTCATTTCATTTTCACTCCCCCATGATGTTTACCATAGTTTTGCAACCACTTACTTTCTAAACCCTGAAACTAGATCTTAAACCAAGCTTTGGCATTGCAAATCCTTTTAATTTTTCCTTGCAAAAGCCAATTCCCGGTGCTTTTTAAGGCCTATCTAGGATGTTCAAAAGTAATAAGCAACCAAATCAATACAAGCTAAAGCTAATGAGATTCCTTCATTTTCATGCGTAAAGTATGTTGAGTCAAGATTCATGAACAAATACATATGACTGTCATTTCGTCTTTGCAGGCTTCAAAATACTGAGTGTCCTTAAGCCTGTTCACATGAAAAACTGTGTTCCACTATACTAGAATGAGTAAAAGAAACAAACAAACACAATTTTCTATTCCAACCTTGTATTTCAGCCATCCAGACATCAGTATACTATCTGGTTAAAGAGAAACAGGCAGACCGCGTCTCAAGATAAATTAATCCTAAGGAATATGAGAATATCTACGACATTGACACTGCAAGTTGTATGTATGCCAACTTAAATGAGGTAATATTAACACCAAAGAAATATCTGGAGAAACTCATGATTTAATGAGGGAATATGCTGATAAACACCAAAGGAAGGATACTTTCGAGGTGGAATATTAACCCCAACAATTGAAATCCTGGACTCAGAAACCCATAGAATCCCAGTCAGATGACCTTATCAAATCAGCAAGAAGATTGGAAAAGTTGCTTAGAAGCTGCACCTAACTAGTATTAGCAGAACTCAATAGTCAATATCAGCCTAGGCAATTCCGAAATCATTCTAATCACCGCATGAACTAAAGCTAAGCATGCAGCAGCATGAATTGTGATTTAGGCTTGATAAAAGTTGTAACAATGAACAGAACTGTTTGCTGAACTCAAAAGTCAGGAAATCTTATGCATAATCTAAACCACTTATTCTCAGATATAATGAAACTATGCAATGCGTCAATTAAATTCAGTTCTTAACCATAAAGATGATTTTAACTGATACAAGAGGAGAAATGCTGGCACATATTGAGGCAGCTTATATGCAACTGTGTGTACACTACTTTAATAAAAGAGTAAGGGATTCAGAATCGAATTCCTCTCTTATAAACCAAGAGCACTCATATCTAAGTATATTATAATTCATCTAAAAGATCAGTACTCAAGCTTGTCCAGCTGTGCAATCTTTGAGAACTTTGAATACTAAAGTATTCAAATATTTGTCTGTCAGAATCCATTTGCAAGGTATGGTACTTGAGTCCAACATCAGAAGTATGGTGCTCTCTCAAAGTTCTTATCAGTCTCAAAGTTCTTACAAGTTTAATTAACTTCTATTATACTATGTGCAGTAAAAGAATGTGCGCAAGCAAAGCCAGGCTACTTTGCCAAGTTTAAGACTCAAGGAAAATAAGAGGTATAGCTCCATAAGTCCACTAATCGAAACAGATAGGAGAATCCATCGTATATACAATTGAAAATTTAACCAGCCAGATTATCAAATTGAGCAGCTAATCATTCTAATACAAACATAAAATTTATAGGAGAGAAATGAAAAACACACCATTTTTTGTAATTATTAGTGAAAATATATCAACTAAAAATGGAAACAATTGAATCAAACCACATCTAAAAGTAAATACCTATACATACCACACCATCTTTTCAAATGGACCATTGACAATTTGATATATATCCACACAAAAATCAAAGAAAGACAACTATTGTGGGGACAAGGAAATAAGAAAAAGACCCCCTACATGTATCATAGAATCACAGAACCACGGCTGGCTGGACCTTTGATTTGCAACATAACCATCTTCTCTAATTCAATCCCCATCTCCAACTAAATAAAGCTTTAAGAGTATGGCCATTAACTCATTAATAATCTACACAATAATTTGCATATCCACTTCCCTTGTGAATACATTTCATTTATTAAGCAGATTCCATCTAACATAATAAGCTTTCCATTTATGAAATTCACGTAAGAGTTTCCGAGGTATTGGTATGAATTTCGGGGGATCTAAAATCACAGAACTCCAGCATTGAATAACTACTTATGCAGCATTTGTCCCAGTATATAAATATAGAGGTTCAAAGAAGTTGATATTGCATACTACCATTTTCTCCTTCAGACTGACAAAGATGAAAAAATATCATCTTCACTGCGGTATACCGAATACAATCAAAGAATTGGGCTTGCAAAACAGTATACTGCTGAAATGCCTGTCACCACATTACATAAGTTCTGGCGGCTCATCAACACCTATTAAACTAGGAGGGATCACTCGTATTCAAACTGCACCTAACTTGGAACCATTTTTCCCAAGTAGGACCACAAGGTACTCTCACACTTATAAGTTTGGCAATTTGAACTGCTCATAACTCCTCAATGACTACTAGGGAACAAGGGTTATACAGTCTTCTAGCAAGAGTTGTCTCTCTATGATTTGAACTCACATCTTCCTCCTAGGTGGTCCAGGTTAATTGCCACTTGCCCCCTTAACCAACTCTTGAGAAGTTTATCACATATGTAAGATAACCTGGTCAAAATGTACACATGACAAGCTAATGTGCAACTACTACATGAAGAAAGGATCTTCTCCTACTATCCAACTCAGGCATTTTCCTCCTGGAGGAGAGAAAAATACTGAAACCAAAATGCACCCCAAACAAAAACTACGTTTCCAACATATAACTAGTACGTTGCTACCATTAACTAAAGCAGAAGCATTAGCAGCACTAATTGTAAGCAGCAGCAGTTCAATTTACAATAAACCTAAGCTTGGATCTAAACATTTCCTCTAGAAGAGAAAGTAGCAAAAACAAGGGTGCACAACAACAAATCTAAGCAAAACCCCAACTTGTGAACAAAAGCCATACCGAAATTGCGACCAACTATGCAATGCCAAGTGGGTCCATGCCTCTTATCGAACTCCTTCTTTATCTGCTCTGCAACATCTTTCTCCACATTGTACTTCTCAAACGCCTGAAGAAGAAGAAGAAGATCCATCATCATCATCCATTCACAAAAAGTTCAAGACTTTACCACACAGCATGATAAAAATAACAAAACCCAGAAACAGAATCCAAAACAACACCCACAAAAAAACAAAAACCCCAAATAAAAAATTTGGAGAGAAAAAAAAGAGGAACTAACGTTGACGGCGATATCAACAGCCTCCTTTTGCATGTCGGGCAACATATCTGCACTCTTGATGATGACCTTTTTGGGTGGCGGCGCCGCCGCCGGAAGCGCTGTGGGCGAGGGCTTCCGGTCGTCGGGGATAGGTCTCTGCATAAGAGCTCCAGTAATGTTCTTCTTTGCGTCTTCACTGCTCATTTTTTTTCTTTTTTTTTTTTTCCAATAAAACAACAAAAATTCTTCCCGTTCTCTCTTAAGGCTTTGGATTGGGAATGTTTTGTTGTGATAGATTTTAGGTGGGAAGTGAGGGAAGATTGAAAGCGATAAGCCCGCTGCCCGCGTGTGTTGTGTTGTGTAGAGAAGAGAAAGAGAAAGAGAAGCTTCAAGAGAGAGAGAGAGAAAGAGTTTAAACTTTAAACTAAACTAATAAGCAAAAGGGAAAAAGGAAAAGGTGAGAAATGGAGAAAGAATAATAAAAAGGGAGAATTGGAAGACCATATATGTTGAGGAATTATGCCAAACCTGGGTACAGCTCTATGCTACTTGCCACAACCCATAATGCACTCGAATATAATCCAATGTAATTTTAAAATAAATAGACAAAATTATACATGAATGAGTTTGCGGTGAACAAAAATAGACACTAAAGCTCATAAATAAAAAAATATAATAAAAAATTAATTTTGATGGATAAAAATATATTCTAAAACTTACAAATATGCTAATAACATGATGTTTTTATCCATCAAAAACGATTTTTCGAATATATTTTGATATTTATTATTTTTTATATGTACTTTTGTTTATTCTAAATTTTTTTATGTATATTTTTGTCTATTTACTCTTAATTTTATATATATATATATGATAAATTTGATTATTTTAATGATTAATTTAGCGACTAATTTTGAATTAACTACTAAGGGTCAGTTTAGATTGACTTTTAAAAAATGTATTTATTTTTTTATCTTTTAAAAAAATTATTTTTTTAACAGACAAAAATTATTTCACATTTAAATAAGCTTTTTTTAAAAAAAAATTAAGTATTAAAAACGTTTTTTATTTTTTTAAAGCAAAATATTGTTAATTAAAAAAACAAATAATTTACTTTTTTTAATAAAGGTATTTTTTTAAAAGACATATTCAAATAGGTTTTAAAATGAATAAAAGAACTTTATTGAAAAAATTACTTTTTCCACTAAAAAAATAATTCAAACTAGCATTAAATCAATATCCAAAAGATTCACACTAACAAAAAAAAATTCTAAAAAATATTAATAATAAAGTAGTCCTTAAAAAATTTTAAACATTGACAAAAATGACTAGATATCAATTGCTCCCGTTTTCATTAACAAAGAATACTGAACTGATAATTAAAGAAATGACGTGGCACTAACAATTTTCACTCTCCTCTTTGTCTCTCTTTTTATCTTTTCTTTCCCTCTCATCAATTCTCAATTGCCTATTCCATTCTCCGTTAAAATCTTTTAAGAATTATTTTTTCGTTAATATATTTTTTAGAATCTTTTTTGTTAGCACCTAAATCTTTCAAGTACTAATTTAATAGCTAACTCAATTGAGTTTTTAATGTCCCTAATGGATATTTTTATGTAAATCGAAGCAACCATACTCGATTTAGCATCGTTGGTAGTAAATCGAAGCAAACATAATTGATTTAGTAGGGAGACATGCAAATCGAATCACCCTCATTCGATTTATGCATGCATGGTTAAGGTTTCTAGTAAATCGAACGAGTTCAATTCGATTTATCATGCACGTAATGTAATGAATGAATCGACACAGGGCAAGTCGATTTACTATGTATTCAGCAATATATATCAATGAATGTAAGTTAATTCAATTTATTATGGTGCAAATATATATAAATAGCTGTTGAATGTGAATTTCTCATTATAGTGACATGCAATGGCTAGTGATGAGAGTTTTTTAATTTTGGTGCACTATTGAGAATCGATTAAGAAAAAAATGCGTTCCGAAATTAAGTTTACTGATAAAGATTCACTTAATGTTTTCCTAAAACCCAAAAACTCTCAATAGATCCATGACTGGAGGAGCTACAGTGGTCCTGCCAACTTAACCACGTGCTTGTTGGCCATACGGCATAGGCCCCTATATAACTACAACAGAGCGGCAGATTCCTAGCTATATCTACCCATGTCCTCTAACCTCGCTACGTATGGTAGCCACCTGATATGCATGCGGATACCAGACTTGTCACTAAAAAGCTATGTCGATAATAGCATCATGATGTACACTCTCGTGTATCTTCTCACTGTCTCCTCATCTGCACCATCGGAAAGGTCACTGAATGTCTCCTGCATCCAAGTGTACTTCACAGTGAATTTGTCGATGCAGTCCTATGGCAGCAACACATCCAACAACTCTTCGAACCAAGCCCATGCTGGACGGCCACCATTGATGTAATGCTCGAAGTTCGTCAGACATCCGCTGACGTACTGTCCGTCAGACATCCGCTGACATACTGTCCGTCGATTGGGAGCCCTAGCTGGTAGGCTATATCCTATAGCGTAATCGTACATTCACCGAATGGCAGATGAAATGTACGAGTCTTCGGACACCATCTTTCTACAAATGCACTGACTAATGGCTCATCCGACCTAAACCAGTGGTCATTGAGTCTCGCAAAATGGGCCAAGCCAGCCATCTGTAGGTACGGCATGATCATATCGTCTAACGGCATACCATGCTGCCTCCTCATGCTCGTGATACAGCGATAGGGCTGCATGACATTGAAAAAATTCTCTTAAAATCATAACACTTTACAAAACAACAATCACCTAAAACGGATAATTTTAATCGAAAAATACTTTAACCAGAATTCCATTAAACTCTAACAGAACATAGTTAACCTACTATTTACGGCATAAAGCTAAACCCTTTAGTATATACCTATAATTGTAGTGCATTGTTAATCTAACAATTGATAATTCAATTTTTTAAATAAATAAAATTATTCTAGACTCTTCACTAATCTTCTGCTGTCTACATAATCCAAAACTTGACATTCAAATTAACTTAAATTTAGTTAAAATAAATTAAACTACACAAAATTTCTAACCTCGTTAAACTTATAATAATAAAAAATCACGAACTCTAACCAAACCTATTAATTTTACTCGTTAATATACTTAGTTACCCCTCATCCAACATGCTTTTGTAATTTGAATACTCTAACACACTACTATCTTTATATCAATACTCAAACCACTATTCGAGATTTAAAGATTTTAACAATTATAATATTCAAATTCTAAATAGTTTAATATCACTAAGAAGCTTTTAACACACTACTACCCCTAAATCAACAATCTAACTACTACTTGAAGTTTAGACATTCTAATCATTCTAATAATCAAGTTCTAAGGTTTAATATCACTAACAATTATTTGTTTCATACAGAAAATAAAAAACTTTAAATTTTATTTATTAACCTCTTCATGCACGCTACCAGCAATATGTGCGACTCCATCCAACCGATATATTCGATTCGGGTCGTCTTCCATTTCAATAGCCTGCATTACTTTCTCTTAATTTTCGAATTTGGTGGAGTATGGTTTGGTTAAATGTACTTCGAATGAAGTGAATTCGAATTATATATATAGCGAGTATGCATGTAATTCGAATGAGGCTATTTCGATTTCCATTGAAATACCAAGCTATATAAATCGAATCAAGGCTTTTCGATTTACTAGGGTGTAATTCAAATTCAGCCAATTCGAATTATTATGAGCACAAACCTCGGACTAATTCGAACTACCCTAATTCGATTTACTATGGGTGACATGAAACTATGTGCATTGCTTAGTAAACCTATTAGTTCTGATTCGATTTAGTGGGAGTATGGCTAAATCGACATGACTCAATTCGCACTACAAAAAAAGACTATATTAAAGGAGTTTGCTAACGAAAGTTTTAAAAAATCCTACAAATTTAATTTTAAAAACAGAAAATTATCTTATTTTTTTTTAAGAGTTTTATTAACAGCAGTTTTATTTCAAATAGTAGAATTTTTAAAACTCCCTCAAATTAAAAGCCTTTCTCCCAAACAATTTGGCAAGGGCAAAAACCTTTCTTCCCACGAAACTCATTTTCCCTGCTCACACCCTTTTTTGCTCCCACTATTTTCTGCTCCCACTCAAGTCATATTCTAAATGCTTCTTCATTCTTTGTTATTCGCATTTCTTTATTGATTGCTGTTGCTGTCTAGGGTTGTGTCGCGCCATTATAACTCACATTCGTATTTCTGCTGTTGTTCGTGTTTCGATTATTGCAGATGTTCGTGTTTATGTTGTTCCTACTGTTCGGGTTCCATTGCTGATGCTATTCAAGTTCATAGTTGCAGGTGTTCTTCTATGCAGAGATATGTATATGATAGCATATAGAGATTGGAGCTATTAGTGTTTATGAACTAATTATCCATTTTCTGATTATTGTTTTATATCACAATATTATGAATTGTTGTCTCTAAATTTAAGTTTAATTTTGTGTTTCTGTCGTTTGTAATTCAATTTTTATGGATTACTGATATTTCAATTTTTGTGTCTACTTTTTGCATGTAATGTGCACATGTTATGAAAGGGGAGGGAAGAAGACACTTATGTTTATTTGATATGATTAGGGATTTTATCGCTACATTCTTTTTTATTCTTCTTCCCATCAGTTCTAATCACGTTACTACATTT
Organism: Arachis duranensis; assembly: GCF_000817695.3. Classification (NCBI taxonomy): domain Eukaryota; kingdom Viridiplantae; phylum Streptophyta; class Magnoliopsida; order Fabales; family Fabaceae; genus Arachis; species Arachis duranensis. Next base: position 16,695,328 of record NC_029775.3, read on the forward strand.
GTTTGGTTGTTTGCATGCACTTGCTATCCTCAACAACAAGAAAGGGCTCACCCCTCTCAAAGTCCTTGCTACTAGGCCATTGGCCTTCCGAAATGGAATCAAATTTTATGGCAGAAGTTAATCCTCTACCATTGTATTTATGTGGTTGTATATTTGAAAGCAAAAAATTGAATTTAATTTACTCTGGATATTTGAAGCATTACGAAAGCTACTTTTATTATCATATGTTATGCTTTATTAATGTTCTATTTCTTTAATTTTTTTGTGCAATATGGAATACTAAATGATTACCTATAGAATTGCAAATATTTGAATATTCACATTCAACTCTTAATAAACACACTCTATTAATAATTTTCTTATTCCTTTCGTAACATTTTTTTATTTTTTATTTTTGTTTACAGTATATATTTATTTATTTACTCTTTCTATCTCAAATAAAGTTCAAATTAAATAAAATTTATTTTATTGAAATGATTGATTTCATCTACTAATTCTTTTGTTGCTGAAGGAAGAAAACACTTACCTTTATTTAAAGAGGTTTGTTGCGATGATTATGAAAATAATTCCTCGTTCTGAATGCTATTGCCATGGCATGAGAGACGCGTTTACACCCATAGAATATGAGCACCAGTATGTTTATGATATCAATTCTGTGACGCATTGCATTTTTTTTAATGGAGTTGAAGTCTTTTTATTTGCTAAGCATTACTTTTGATGTAGTAATTGCTTTGTGTAGACAACTCCTGAAATTGATCACACATCTTTGTTGATTGCTGCTGCTGATCGCGATTGTGCCGCTGCTGCTGTTTGTGTTCTTGTTGTTGCTACTATTTGCGTATGTGTTGTTGCTGCTGTTTGCGTACGTGTTGCTGCTGCATATTTGAGTTCTATTATTGTCACTACAAGAAACATCGTTAAAATCGACGGCCAAATCAACGGCTAAGCCATCGATAATATTAAAAATCGACGGCAAAATAGACGGCGGAGATGGTCGCTATTAAGCTTGTCGTTTTTTCAAAATTCTAATAAAATTGACGGCTCGCGTAGCCGTCGATAATAATTTAATAAAATCGACAGCATGTTCGTCTATAATATGAGTTTGGAAATTTTGTCTACTTACTAAAATCGACAACATCGCCGTCAATATTATTATTTAAAATTGACACCATTTGTGTCGATATTTGATTCAATAAAATCGACAATCTTGCCGTCGATATTATTATATAAAATCGACGGCGTTTTCTGTCAATATTTGATTCAATAAAATCGACACAATGGCCGTCGATTTAATTATTTAGATACCGACAAATTATTTGTCTATATTTTTTCTATTTTAAATTGAAAAAGCGACAACACAGTCGTCGATTTTAATAGCCATTTTTTAATTATTTTTTATTTGATTTAAATATTAGAAAATGAATTTACAAACTTATCAAAATAATAAATAATCTTCTAACATAAAGACTTAAGACAAGATAAATAACTAAACTTAGACTTATATTTGTTTAAATTTCAATCCACCAATAATACAAAATATACAAATTAAAGTAAATAACCTACTCATACTCATCTAAATAATTATGCCAAAAATGAATATAGAATCATCTTGATTTAATTATGTCAAAATGGATTGAATTATGCCAGAAATGATAAACATGAGCTTTTTCAAAAGTAAATTCTCCAAGACGCACCAGCCAAGAAGAAACACCAGGCACGTCTGTTCCGCCACTTCCAAACGCAATTTCAATTCTCACCTCAGGTTTTGATGAAAATGAATAAAGAAGGGCTTTTCCATCTAGAATTGGTGTAATGAGGAGCTGCATAAAAATGTGAATGATTAGATTAGTAAAGAAAAATGATTTAACTAATAATTAGTGGCTAGAAACACAAGGCATAAGCGCTTAGAAATGAATTTTCTTCAAATCCGGCAAAGTATTTTATAGTTCTCATAGTAATAAGTGTTATTACTTGCTTCAAAAATCAAACTTGATTATTTGTTTTCATATATGTTGTTTCATTTTATATAGCTTAGTGCCTTAGAATCTTAAAGAAATATAGATCCTATTTGACATATATCACCCTTGATATGAAGACTGTTAATCATAATTCGGGTAGTTCCCATCAATGGCTTGGCAAGCTTGGCAAGCATAAAAATACTCATGTCACTAGTGTCCCAATTAAAACCCATGTTAAAGATCCGCTGTCAAATACCAACATAATACTTTACAAAATTGTTTAAACTCAATTGCATTAAACTAGTTGATATTATGATCGAGTGCCACAAATGTAAAACTACCAAGAAAACCTGAACTTTATCTTAATGGTTTTCCAGTTTAGATCATAACGATGTGCCTAATATGTATTCATCATAACACAATTAAAATATTTTTTGCAAATAACTAATCCCATGCTCCTATACATGGTGAATTTGTTGATACGGACGATATAAGAGAATGAAGAATGCCTTTGGGCACACCCTTCTACCTCCCACCCTTATTACTTCTAAAGATTTTAATATATCTCAATTGTTTTGGTAGGAAAAACACAAATTTTAAGCCTATAAAATCTAATGCAAGAAACTAAATAAAATAAAATCCCAGCAGGAAAGCTTCATGAATCAGATCCTGATATGCACTATATTGGGAGGCAATGGCTTGAGAACAAATTCTTGCAGTTTGAACCAAACTACCATGATTGTATAGTTAGTCATGTTCTCCAAGTGATCAATGCACAACAGCAAACAGTTTACAGCAGAGTCAACTACACATTTTCCAACCAAAGCAAAAGAGAACGAGATTGGAAAAGAAGCTAGCAGAAAAAATTACAATTGAGGTGATTTACGTACCTCCTTGCCATGTTTAGCAATGCATCCATTATGGCCCAAAGTTACCATAGCCCTTTTGCAATACTTAGCTGGAAATTCTACAGCAGCAACTGGATCGGCATTATGCTCATCCCTAAAAATGGATGTAATCTATCAAAAGAGTGGAAAAAGACTGGAGAATACATATGAGAGGATGACAAAACAAAATGTGAAAGCGAAGAAATGAAAATAAACCTCCATGCTTATTATCCACCCAGGGCAATTGGCACCAAAGATACCGCATTTCACTCCCTGAAAATTTGCATCATTACTAAGAAAAATAGAATAACTAAATGATCATTTCTAAGCTCTTCATGAAAGGATAGCAGCAGCATCAAAGAAGTACCATACAAGAGCATTGATCAAAACAAGTGGAAAAAAAGGTTTCCTTTTGTGTTAAATAGGCATAGATGACTTACTTGCCCGTAACCACAACTGCGGATAGAGCTTCCAACTTTCTGTATCACCTCATACATACACTTCTTTGTAAGTTTGCTACTTGTATTTGCCAGCCTATAAATAGTGACACAAAATTCACAACACAATGGCATCAGAAATAACTAGTAAACTTTTTATATAACTCACATGTCCTTTATGCAGAAGCTTAAAGTGTCTCTAATGTCCATAGTAAAAAGCATTGCAAGACACTGAAGTTCTTTATAGATTTCTTCAGCATAAAATGAGGTTACATATAGTTGATCCGCACATTGAATCTAAATAAAAAATTAGAGAACTAACACCGAAAATAGAGAAGAATCCTATAAATCCATGTCATTCATGAAGAAAGAATACAAAATTGCAGGATAACACAGAAAAATGAACAAAAGTAGTGATAACACCTGCAATGCCTTTCTTCCTTCATCAATCTTTGAATTGAAGACCTATATCATTGAGAACAGTAGTGAATCATCTACAAATGCTGAGCAAATTTTTTATTGCTGAAAAAAAATCAATTGAAGAACGAAAGAGAGAGAGTAACTGATTTTGATTGAGCACGGTCAATTGAAGGCAGTAGCAACAACGGCACAAGAGATGAAGCGATTGATTATGATAATTAGGTTTCAATAATATTGATGCGATTGTTATTAATGAACACAAATTCAGAATTTCATTATGAAAATAGTAGATACAACAATTGCAAAAATAAGTATAATAATCAGAGAGGCTGAGAGGAACTTACATGAAGAGGATGGCGCAGCGGCGGACTCGGCGGAGGAGGAGAAGAAGAAGAAGAAGCTCTGCTCTCCGACGGAAGACGGCGGGTTTTCTCAGTCGTCAGAGAAGAAGAAGTTCTCTCTGCCTCTCTCTGTGACGGTGACTCCTTCTCTGGTCTGTACTCTCAAGCGTTGGAAAAGAAGAAGCAGCTTCACTCTGAACTTTGATTCTCTGGAGGTTTGGGGTTAATGTTTGGGAAATTGAAATGAAAGATGCGGGTAATAAACGCGGCATAATTTTTTGTTGATAAAAAAGTTCGTCGATTTTAGTTAAAACAAAAATCAACATGCTAACCATCTATTTTATATAATAAATTTATACCTTCCATCCTATTTTAAAAGAAGATCTCCATCGTTTAAATTTATCGACGGGAAAGTTGTCAATATTATAATTATTAAAATAGACAACTAATCCGTCGATTTTAAAGAAAAACAATTATCAGCTATCATATCTTGTTACTAAAATCAACAACAAGGGCGTCAATATTATTATATAAAACCGACGCCTCTACTGTCGATATTTGATGATATTGGATCCAATAAAATTGACGCAGTTGCCGTCGATTTTATTATTCATATACCGACAAATTCTATGTCCGTATTTGGGTTCGCTTGTCTATTTTAAACTTAAAAAGCGACAACTATTCCATCGATTTTAATAGATATATATTACACTGGTATTTATTTTAATGGAAATACAGAAATATAATAGAAACGTAAAAGATAACAGAGGAATTTCGAGAGTCCTCTTCTCTCCTAGCCTAGGCCTTTCCAAATCCTTTCCTACCTCTCACCTAATCAGCTCCTCCTTTTATTGCCTTCCCTCAAATTAATTATCATAATTAGCATTCAACTCCTACTATTACGCCTCCTTGATTCTCTCATCTGACTAATCCAATCATCAATTATTGTCACTTATGATTACACATTTCTCCTGCCTATTATTCCTCCCTTTTCTTTATTGCTTCTTCTAGAATAATGATAAGGTAGTAAAGGGATTATTTTCTTCCCTTTGCTGCTGAGTCAGCATTCTCTCTCTCTCCAAGGTATATAACAATATAATTTAAAAGTATAACTAGAAGATTCAGAAACTTTTTCAATTATTATAACTAAAAAATTTAAAATTTAAAATACTATTAATATAAACTCTCTTCACATATTGAAGAAACACCTTTATTTTTCTTTAAAAAACAAAATAAATATCAACGTAAAAAGAAAAATTTATACAACTAATCATTCTTATAAAAGTAGTGCAAATAAGAATGTCTTAGGAGTTGTATCTTACATTTTATTATTTTTCATGAGTGTATTTGAAAAAGTTATACTCAATAATCGAACAAACCTTTCAAACTCAATGACCTCAATTTTCTTAAGATCAAATAGATAAAAAATTTACAAAGAAAAAACAGAATAAATGTTCACATATACAAATTCTAAAATCACAATGAAATTATCTCATCAACTCATTACATGTTTAAGCTACAAAGAGAAAATAAATTGCTCCATGTTGTTAAACCGATAACCTTTTTAGTTCTTATCAATGCTTTTAAACGATGAAATATATACTTTCTAGGTTTATTGAATGATATTTTTTTCATGGATCGGATTTTACTTTCTATCTTTTATTTATTTGTTTTGTTCCAACAAAATACACACCTAAAGACATACAAATTAGTTGTCAGAAAAAAAAAAGATTTTAGTCACTACAACCCCAAAAGGACCAAGACACAATACAAATACAACAGAATACCAAGGCACAATACAAGTTAGTTGTGCATACATTATACCAATCATTTGTTAGAAAGAAGTTCACATAAATCAAATTTTTAGGTCACTCGCCTTTGTTTGTTTGGTATATGTCCTAATAAGTTATCCATGCTTACTTATCTAAGTGTTAAAAACTTTCAAAAGAAACTTTAGCTTACATAAGCCACCAGCAATATTACATTTACTTTAATTAAGCTAAGTGTTCCATAATGTAAAGCCTATGCTGATCAGACATAGAAATTAAATCAAAACTTTCATTCAGGCATTTCTCCGAATATGTGGTGTGCAGAGTTCAAAACAGTAAATTTCAGTTCAATCTAAGCAGCATTCAACCTAGTAATTTCAGAAAGATACAACCAACAACAATTTCAATCCAGAAACACAAGTTTTAACAAACTTAAACCTAACCAAAATTTCTAAAAATAGAATTAAAAAGCAATGAAAATAAAGAAAAGAAAGACAGGGAACAGGGGAAGGGAACCTGCATTGATGAAAGGAGGAAGAAGAAAGGAGAGGCGGTGGGGTGGTGGTGATGTCGCGGTGGCACAGAAGGTCGCCGCCGCTGGTGGTTGCTTGTCGGTGCTTGAAAACACGGACAGAGGGTGACTCCACGAACAGGGGTGTCGCACGCAGGAACGAAGAAATGGAGAAATGGGGAAGAAAGAGAAGAAGGAAGAGAGAGAGGGTAGGCGATGGTGGTCGCCGGTGGTGGTGTCGGACGGAGGCGGTGGTGAAGAGGAAGCAAAGTCAACCAAAGGATACCTAGCTTGAATTTGGGGAAGTTTGCATTTCTGAGCTTGAATTTGGGGAAGTTTGCATTTCTGAACTTTGGAAGTGGAGCTAAAGGGAGAACATGTTTTTTTAGTGATAAAAATCGACGGTATATTTGTCGATTTTAATTTAAAAAAAACAACACATACATCGTCTATTTTATAGATTAAATTTACATCGTCTATTTTATTTTAGAAAGCAATCAAGACCGTTTAAATTTATCGACGGCAAAGGTGTCGATATTTTAAATAATAAAATAGACGCCATATTCGTCGATTTTAATATAAAAAGACTAGCGTCTACTATATAGATTAAATTTAGACCGTTCATTCCATTTTAGAAAGTAATCAAGACCGTTCAAATTTATCGACGGCAAAATTGTCGATATTTAAAATAATAAAATCGACGCCATATTCGTCGATTTTATTTTCGACTTCTGGTTCGTCTATAATATGACGATAATAGGGAAATAAATTAATGCATTATAAAAATATCGACGACTAGGATGTCGATTTTAATATTTTTATTTTTAATTTTTTTAGTAATATCGGCGGCAGGTCGTCGAAAATTATCGACGGCAGAAATAGCCGTCGATTTTTGGCGTCGAAAAATACGCTTTTTCTTGTAGTGTGTTGCTATTCACATTCATAGTTGTAGCTGTTCTTCTATGCAAAGGTATGTATATGATAGCATATAGAGATTAGAACTATTAGAGTTTATAAACCAATTATCCTCTTTCTGATTTCTATTTTGCTTCACATTATTATGAGTTTCTGTTTTTAAATTCTATTTTAATTTTGTATTTCTGTAATTTGTAGTTCTATTTTCGTGAGTAACTCATATTTCAATTTATGTGTCTCTATTATTTGTATGTGATGTACATATATTATGAATTTTGCTTTCTAAATTGAACTTGAAATGAAATCAAACAAAACAAATAGCATTCTTTGCTATAATTAAGATTAGAATTTTAATTGAAACATATTTTAGCAGAGGAAAAAAAAACATAAACACTTAAGGATGGAACTTTTTAGAGTGACATAAAAGAATAAAAAATCTATATAACATTATTTTCTTCAGAATTAGGACCATAAAGTGGCACATGGAAATGGAATCTAATTTCTTGTAAAGTTTCATAGAGAATAAACACTCATGGTAAGATTTTATTTGTTCACTCAATTGGTATTGAGGCTGACATACATACTCTTATAATTGAGGTGTGTGTACTATATCCGTGCATGTTTGTGGTAGGTGTTGTATGATGGAAACTGAACTATGAGAGGTTCTGTTTTCTAAAATAAAAGGTTCAGTGATGAAATAATACATGTTTGGTGAGAACTAGTGTTATTGGAATATTTTGAAAAATGAAATGGCATTATATGTTCATAAAATTTCACTTCCCTAGACCAAAATATTTCTTTTTACTCTATATCATACATGATAAAGTTGTTGATCCCTTCTTTGTGTCCTAAGAAAGCACACTTTATTACTCCGTAATCAAATTTCTTTCTATTTGCTTTTAATGGTAGCTGTTAAGCACCTAAATACTTAAAAAAAAATTTTGATAATTTTTTATGTAAAATTTTGTATGGAAAATTATTTTATAGGATGTTGTTTGATATCATATTTATGATTTAAACTACATAAGCTGTTGCATAATGGCATATGCATTTTGGCAGATTAGTATGGAGCATTATGGTTCTTGTGACTGCTAGTATATATTGTTTTCTCTCAATAAATTCATTTTCTTGAAAGGTTTCAACACATGCTATTTAGTGTAAAATACCCTTTGAAATTACAACCATGCATAAAAATTATTTAATTTAAATTTCATGCCATTGTCTGTCCTCATTTTAAAATTCTCTTGTCAAACTATTTCTAAATCACTTGAACTATATTTTTTCTTAAAATTATAGCCTTTGATTTTTGTTGAAGTCAAATTTTACCATGCTGAATCACAAGTTAGCTGAGTCATCACTATTTTTATATATAACAACTTTATGACTAATCAGGTAAGAACACTTGGATAGCAACTAAATATCTTTTCTTTGAAAATTATTTTTGTAGTATCTGAATAGTTGATCTGGCATATTTGTTACTCCTATTTTACTGATACATTCGGTTCTAGCCCAACTTATTCCATTGAATTCTGTTATAAGGTAATTCTATGACTCAATAAAGTAGTTACGTATTCTTTATTCCGAATAAAGTAGTTATATACTTATATTCATTATTCTCTATGTATTTCATATTTGAGATTTTATTTTTTGATTGATGCCTATCATCTCTTCTAAGTTCTAGATTTTTTTTATTTCTAGTTTTTCGTTTATTTAATTAAATGACAATGGCAAAATTTTAAAAATATTTTGAGGGAGCCAACACTTTAACATAAAAAAATATATAAAAAGTTTACATAAATTTTTTTATAAAATATAACTCCTTCTAGAGTTTCTTACCGAGATGATAACAAATGGATAGAACATAAAGATAAATATTTTAAAATATTTTAGAATTGTACTCTTAAAGTGGTGAATGGTTTGAAAATTTTAATAATTAAATGAGAGCTAAATCTTTTATAACTAGAATGATTGATTTAAAAAATTATAATATTTATTAAAAAATTTGATATATTTTTTTTCAAGGAAAATTTTAATTAAAAAACTAACCAAGCATAAAAGAATACAAAATTAATTACGTATAAAAAAATTATTCAATTTATTAAAGATGATATAGAAAAACATAATTCCTTCGAAGTTTGTTTGAAAGATTAAAACTTTAAAAGTTGTATTTTATAAAAATTCTCTATTAGGCTACACCAATAAAACGGCACCAATACTTAAATAATATTTTAATATTTTTGTCTAAAAATATTCAAATAAAATCAATAAAACATAAAATACCATTAAAAACATAATAACTATGTACAGATTTTTGTTTTTATAATAACTTTAATAAAAAAATGTCTTCCTTTTTCACAACTGACGTCATAGGTATATGTTTTTTGTTACTTATGGAGTTTCTAAGAACAAGAGTTACATTTTATTATTTGATATATCAATTGTATAGATAATATTTTTTTCACTTTTATGATGGATATTCTAGATTCTAGAACTATTTTACTAGACTATGTTACGACTTTGTTTACTTTTTGGATGAATAAATTAGTTACAAATGAATAGAACTTCGATTGAAAAGCCTCGAACAGCAAAAATATACAAGGATGGCATAATTGGATTCCTTGATTTTGCTTTCGTGAGAATTGCTATTTCGAATAGAATATGTTACCCAGGTCCACGATGTTCATTTGGAAAATGGCATAATAGAGACACAGTTCAGGATCACTTGCTGTTAAAGCCGTTTCCTAAAAACTATGTTGTTTGAAATTGTCATGGTGAAATACAACCTGCTGAGCCAAATAGTATAGAAGTGAAAGAGACACCACACCAAGAGAATCCGCTAGAAACATTAATGAATGATGTATTCGGCCACCATGGAGATGAAGATATAACAAGAGTGAATGATACAGTTAATCATAATGGAGACGAAGACACCTCGGATAAACATTACATGAACCATCTATTGATAATAGTAGTGAGTTCAATGAATTTGTAAGAGACGAAAATGAAAAGTTGCACGAGGACAGTAAATGCACAAAGTTAGAGTTTATACTCAAATTTTATCACATAAAGGTCTTGTGTAGAGTAAGTGATAAGACCATGACTATGATTTTGAATTTGTTGAGAGATACATTTGATCAAATACAGTTGCCTTCTAATTTTTATAAGGCCAAGCAAGTAATTTACAAACTTGGCTTAGACTACATTAAGATAGATGCTTGCTCCAATGATTGTATGTTATATCTGGATGACAATCCAGATAACTTACAAGATACATGCCAGTATTGCGGTATATCTAGATGGTTCTCTAAGAAAAAAAAGAAACAAGCTGTAAAAATTTTGCTATACTTTTCACTGAAGCCAAGGTTGCAAAGATTATATATGTGTATCAAGACGGCTCAGCACATATAATTGCATAATTTTGAACTTGCAAGAGATGGATTACTGAGACATCCAAAGAATGGTGAAGCATGGAAGAATTTTAATGCGACACACACTTTGTTTGCCAAAGAGCTATGAAACGTTCGCTTAGGTCTTGCAATTAATGGTTTTAATTCCTTCGGAGCCTTGAGTTCTACTAATAGCGTTTGGCCTGTATTTTTGACTCCACACAATCTTCCGTCTTGGATGTGTATGGATCATACTTTTTTCATCTTATCAATGGTTATTCCAGGAAAGAAATCTCTTGGTAATAAGATAGATGTGTACTTGTAGCCCCCTTATAGACGAATTGAAAGATTTGTGGAATGATGGTATGGAGACCTTTGACTCATCATCCGGAAACATATTTAGAATGCATGTAGCTCTTATGTGAACAATAAGTGATTTTTCGGGATTAGGTATACTAGTTGAAACACACACACTGGTATGGCTTGTCCTACTTATAACTTGGATTTTTTTTCCTTGCAATTTCCGTCGTAGTTCTAAATGGTGTTTCATGGGTCATCGACATTTTTTGGGAAGAAACCATACATTTAGATTGAATCGTGTTCATTTTGACGGAAGCATAGAGGAGCGTGGTCCACCTAAGAAGTTATCAAGATTTGACATTCTTGAACAACAAAAGCATGTTGAAACAAGAGATCAGCAAAGAGTAGTCTCATAACAGTGGAAAAAGACCTCAACGAGAAGTGAAGCAGTGAAACAAGCGAAGCATTTTCTTTGATCTTTCATACTGAAAAACCAATTTGTTGCATCATAATCTAGACTTTATGCACATTGAGAAGAACGTGTATGACAATATATTGTATACTTTGCTTAATGATAAAGCAAAATCAAAGGACAATCTCAAGGCATGAAAAGATTTGAAAGAAATGGGCATACGACGTCATCTCTGGCCAAGTGACAATGGATCCTATCATTTATCTTTATTTTCACTAACATGTGATACCAAGAAGCTATTTCTTTCTGTGTTGAATAATGTTGTGCTACCAGATGGTTACTCAAGTAACATTTTGAGATGTATTGATGAGGGACAGGAAAAAATTTTGGCTTAAAAAATCATGATTGCCATATTCTTATGGAGGAATTGTTACGAATAATAATTCGTCATTTGCTGCCAGATCATATTACTGCGGTATTGGTTGATTTCGGCTCATTCTTTAAGATCCTTTATGGGAAAAGCTTGAGTGCTTTTGAACTTGACAAGTTCCAGGAACGTATAGTGGTTGTCCTTTCCCTTTTGAAAATGATATTCCCTCATTCATTTTTCACCGTCATGGTACACTTGACAGTCCATCTAGTAGAGGAAGCAAAGCTTGGAAGTCCAGTGCATTATTGATATATGTATCCAATTCAGAGGTAAAATATTTTATATGATGAATTAAAGATTGTTCGAATTACATCTCTTGTCATATGATTTTCACTTGATTTTGTTATATTATTTTAGGAAGTTAGGCCATCTAAAATCCCATGTACGGAATAGAGCACAAACAAAAATGTCTATAGCCGAAGGATACTTAACTGAGGAATGTCTCACCTTTCGTTCTTGCTATTTTGAGGATATATAGAGACAAGGTTCAATAGACCTAGACGTTTATGTGATGACCCACTTGACAGGAAATTATCAGAATCTTCTCTCTTTTCGACTGTATGTGGATAAAGCAGGGAGTTTCAGTACACTTTTTTTACTTTAAGTGAAAAGTAAAAACTACAAGCCGAGAGATATTTGTTACTAAATTGTCAAACCATCAAGGATTACATGAAGTGAGTAAAGATAAAGGTTATTAGTAGTAATATATTTATAATTTATACTAGTTAGCGACATACTCTAAATCTAATTTAATTCCTCATATAGTGAATTTAGAGAATACATAAAAAGAGGCTCAAAAGAAAGGAGACCGAACCCCACAGATATAGGGAAGAGAGTATTTAAAGATTTTGTTATGTGGTTTGAAAAGCGAGTAAGTTAGTTAGAATTAAAGTTTGCGAAAGGGAAAAGGATTTAAGATATAACTGTTTTAATCCTCATAACTTATCCCAATTTCAGATAATAAACTCGGATACAATATGGCAATTAATTAATCAAATGAAATGATATGAACTTGAAACTTGTTTATTTTAAAACTTAGGGATGTTAAGAGTAACCTCACCAAAGTTTAGAAGCAACGGATTAGAATTGAGATTATTATGGATTTTACAAAAACATTGTTGCTTGCTATTTTTTTTAATCTTTATGTGTGTAGTAGCAGACTTTTAAAATTTTGTATAAAATTCAATTCTAATCTAAATGTAGTAAAACTTAATTCAAATTAATTTATTGACATCAAATTTTTAGCACGAGGCCCCTTATCAAATGCAACGAGATATAGTGCCTATAAAATTAATGGTTGCACATTTTAAACTGTTGATTGTGAAGAAGGATTGAGGACACAAAATAGTGGAGTATATTTAACCTCTAGCACACCATGTGTTACAAGTTGAGTTGATAGAAAATTAAAATAAGGTGATGTACCCTATTACGGGAAGTTGGAGCCTTGGAGGATATAATTGAGCTTAGCTATTATGGACAATTCATTATTGTTCTCTTTAAATGTAAATGGGATGATTCGACTCGACATAGAGGATATAAAAGGGATTAATGAAATTTTTATTGTGTTAACTTTGATAGACCAATCCATACCGGTGAACATGACGATGATAAGCCTTATATTCTAGCATCACAAGCAATAATGGTGTATTATGTAGATGATGTCATTAACAAAGGATGGAATATTATTGTCCATTTAAAATCAAGAGATTTGTAAGAAATGAGTGATGAAATTGATGAAGAGCCTGCAGATGAGGACGTGCCACATCAAGAGCAAGTTCTTGATCAATTTTTTGCCAACAGTGATGAATACATGTAATTGGCAACAAACCACTTAATTGATGATGTAGTTGAAACATAATGAGAAATCTAAGGTTTAAGCTTATTTATATATTTGTTAATTTTAAGGTTATGGTTTACTATTTGACTTGTTGTTCATAAAATATATTTTTGGCCTAACTTTGTGTGAAATATAACTTGTTTTTTGACTTAATTTGTCTAACTTTTTGTTGTTAAATTCATCTACAGCAATGTTGAAATGTAAACGCTTTACTAATCAATTGAGATCAGCTCCTCAATCTAAAAATAATTTTGATCAATCTAATAACGATGTAGTACACAATTCACATATGGATATCTCACTACCTAATTATGATTCAACAATGTCAAGCAATTTGGATAGTACTACAGACCATTCTTTGCCAAATTAAGGATCCCAAGAACATACTAGACGCTTTGGTGGACGTCAATCTTCTGAATATTGGACAGTGGAGACAATAGGCATAGTGCACAATAAATTTTATTTCTCATGCTAAGTGGTTAAATAAGTTCTCTCTAAATAAATACAGATTTTTATATTTCAATCCTTGTATGTTATACTTTTTTTTGTACAATCTCTTGTATGGTAGAAGCTACTTAGGTTTTTCTTTTGCATATGATTGATGCATCTACTAAATAGAAGCTTTGCTTTAGAGTGAATTATTGCATCTGAAGTATGAAAGTAGATGTTGCCTTTGTTGATGATAAATCTTGAATAACTAGGGACTTAAACCTTAATAGTTTCCCTTGTTTTCAAATATGTATTCCTTCAAATTAATGGTTGTTCCGATTAAAGTTGATAGATGAATCACCCAAGTGATTGGTCAAATTTCATGGATATTGGAGTTAATTTATACAGCTTCATCTAGTAGTGTGACTTGATGAGCTGAAGATTAAGCACATGAAATAGCAACAGATAGTAGAGAAAGGTTTATTCTAGTATTCATTTCTGTCACGTGCTTTGTTGGCATCAATATGTCTGCTGATAAACATAGTTTTGTGTCTGATATATAATTGGTATTTTTTTCTCATCATGTATTTTGCATGTCTTGTTAGTTAGGGATGTATACTGTTTGATTATCCATGTGCTAAGCTAAATGCCCTTTTAATGTTTTATTTGTTGAAAGTTGAAAAATAAACGAATGATATTATAATAGGGCTTGAAATGTTGCTACGTAATATTATTGAATTTCAAGGTGTCAAAACTTAAAACAAGAAGAGTTTTGATGACCTTGATATTATCTGTTACTTACGTTATAAAGACCTATTCTACTAGTATATTTATTTTTGCTACATGGTTTATGTTGTTGAAGCTCACTAATTTTGCAAGGCACTAATATATTGGATAGCCATTCCCATTTGCTAATCCAGTTTTTTTCTAATTCAAATTTAGATTAAAATAGTGTAGCGCCGTCTTAGGTTTTAGTTTTTTAAAGTGTTCCATCACAATTGATTTTCATAATTGTTACTATATCTTCAATGGCATTAAGTTAATGTTAAATATTTCTTTAAGACATTTATTTTTTTGAGAATTTTCTGAATCCCAATAAAAAGGAAAAGCTAATCTGTATGGCTTAAGGGTATTATGAAATTTTCTACATGGGTTTAGATAATATGAAGTTTTATATCTGTAGTTGCAAAGATAACGATTTGAATTTTGGATAGGTTATGTTCTATGATAGTTTATTTAAGTAGATACTGTTGAGTTATTGCAGTCAAATTTGGACATTCGCTGACTGTTGTAGGTTCTGTTGCAAAGATTTATCCCTTGCTTTTAATATCTGATGAGTTTATGTTTGTAGTTGACTCCTTTATTTCTTCAAGACTGCTATTTTTGCATTATATAGCGGGATTGGTTTATACAATTTTATTATATTTGATCTTGAATTTTATAATATCGAATTTGAACTATTTAATCTGATTTACTATTAAATAATAAGTATTCTTAAAAAAGTAAGGAGTAAACTAATTCCCCAAAGTAGGAAACATAAACCACTTGTAGTTACATATAATGAATTTTTTTTTATCAAATAGTTTATTTTTAAATTTTTAATTTAGTTTGAAACATTTTATTTAAAGGGGTATCGATGGAACTATTAAGACTAGAAGGCTAAAAATCAAAGAAATTGATAACTTATCTAGAAATGAGTAAATTGTTATAAACTTTGAAGATCAACAAGTTATTGGGGAAGCCAAAGTTTGCTGGCTGGATATTAGGAACATTGGCAGTTGATTGTAAATTATTTTCAATCAATTTCTTAAAGTAGTGAGGACCTTTAGATGTACCTCGATCTATATTTGAGGAGTATTTTAACAACTTGCTAAAGGTATGTACTTGAAATATTTACGTCTATCAAATTGCTGTTAAAATTATATATTCTTAATGACATTTTGTTATTTATGTATGATTTTTTTTAAAAGTTAAAATTTCATTTCAAAATTTTTATGGACATTGTAAAGCGATATTGCAAAATGAGCCTTGCAAAAAAGTGGTCATGGGTATCCATGGGTATCCATGTATGAATAGACAAACAATTATTAATAATGTTCCAATCGGCATAGATAGAAATCAATGGATATCCTTTATTCAGTATCATTTTCTACTTTCTACAATGATAACATGCTAAATTTTTTAACATTAATGTTAATATGTAATCACTTTTTTAAAATTTATTTTTCTTTTTTGATAAGAGATGTGTAGGAGAAATAAAGAAGTTCGCAATACAAATTTTTTTTTCTATACTGGTAGTTCAAAACCCATCTCAAGAAAAAGACATGAAATAGTATGAAGCATAATTCAAGTTTTTTGTATTTAGTCTTATTTATCATATATTTTTTAACTTTATTTAAAATTTTTTTACATAGTTTTTAAAAACAAGATGAAAAGTTAGCTGTGAAAAAATGTACATAAAAACTCAAAAGAAGAAAGATAGGACATTTGTAGCTAATGAAGCAAGGGATATAGCGGTAAGTTGAACTTATTAATCTATTTTAGTACAAAGTGAAACTTAAGATTCTAACAAACATTAATGTTACTTTGTTCTTTTTCGTTGTATAAATCTCAATTGTAGGAACAAATTGAACTAGTTATAACTCAAGATAAGAAAGATGGAGCTGAATCATCCACAAATGATGCTATTGGCAAAGTGTTTGAAAAAGAGCATTTTGGTAGGGTGAAATGTATGGGTATGGAAGTAACATCTACTAATACTTTCAGAAATGTCAATCGTCTTAATCAACTAGCTAATTCTTCGACTTCAATGTCTTTTACCAATTACTCCTAAGATGATTTTTAACGTTTGGAGTCTAAATTTGATGGGACATTGACTGCACTAAAGACTTATTTCCTTTCTAAAGAAGGAAGAATTTTTGTTGAACTTACTAGTATCTTTGACCATAGAGCTCAAGTAAATTGCTTCCTCTTCCTGAATTTATGTTGCACTCCTTATTTTGAATTTTATCTTAAATAATAACTATTATATTGAGCTACTAGTCTAGCATTGATAGTCTCATATATTATAACTTCACACCTACACATCTTATCAGTTCATTGTTCAAGTTTTTGACACTTAAAAAAGTTAATGCCTTTTTCTTCTCTTTGAATTATTTTTATAGTGCTATAGATGTTGGCAATTGTTATGTTGATATTTTTTATTTTTAATTTATTTTAGGCTAATAGTGAGAATGATCTTATTACACTAACAATAAGAAGAACATCATCAGGCGAAAGCAATTAAAATTGTGAAGACATCGTTTAGTGTTGCTTTAAAACTGAGTAGTTATTAATTTTTTCACACTTTTTAGGATATTATGTTGCATTTTACTTACTAAACAAACTTATTAATTTTTAGAATTAGATATATAAAGACAATGTTGATTAAGATATTATGCATTTTAGTATAATATAAAGAAGTTATTATTTGTTACCATGGGCTATGAATTACATTTATATTTTAAATGATTTTATTAGATTTAAAATTTTTCTATCTATTAATATCTTATAAAATGAAAAAAACTATATATATGCATAATTAAAATATTATGGCAATTTTATTTGTACAGTAATTTTTAAATTGAGACAATTTTCAACTCTCACAAATAAAAAAATAACTTTCAATCAAAGTAAATTGCAGGGGTTTAAAATCCTCCACAACCTCAGTCAAAATTGTCGCAAAATAGTGTAGTTGGATGCCTTGGAAAATCAACGCCATATATAAAAAACCGCCGTAAAGGGCGGAAGACAAAAATTGCTGCAATTTAAATTTGAAATAACGTCAGTTTTTAAAAAATTTCGTAATTAAACCGCATGACACATAATTCCATCAGTTTATGAAACCACCGTAACGCAACTTACATGGGTTAAAAACTGCCGCAAAATGAAAAAAGAAACTCCCGCAAATTAACGTCTTTTTTGTAGTGTCGATTTATATGTAGTACAACATTTCTTAATAAATCGATACAATTTAATTCGATTAACTACTATAACTTGTAATTCGATTTATATAATTACATGCTTTAGGAGATCCATGTACCATTCTTTGTTTTGGGTGATTCACATAAATTTGATTGTCATTTAGTTTATCTAAGTGATTTACCCAACCTCATTCTATATGCAAAGTATAAAAATTATTTTTTAAAATTCATAAAAGAAAAATGAAGTTAATCTTAAGGTTAATGAATGTTAGTCAACTCATTGTTTTTTCTCGTTACTTTTGTTACATTTTAAAATTTTAAAGGGACAATTTTGTTATTTGTATTTTTTTTAATTATTTTTGTTAGTGTCAAAATTTGTCAAATGCTGATTTAGTAATTTGTTCTTTATTTTATGTTTTAGAAAACATTTTTTAAAATACCTAAAATATCACTTTGTTGCATATGGATATAATCTAACTTAATATATTATTTGAAAAATATGATTTCACAGGTTAATGGTAAAACTTATCCTCGAAAGATTGTCCGATCGTTATTTTTTGTTCTCGAATAATTTTTTTAATCAAACTACTCTCCTAAATATTTAACATCAATCACGTTTGTTGGTGGACGAAATTGTGATAAAAGAGTTCCAGGCACTGGTAGAGAAGCTCACAACTCCGTTCAACTTAACTAGCAAGTGTACTGGGTCATCCAAGTAATACCTTACGTGAGTAAGGGTCGATCCCACAAAGATTGTTGGTATGAAGCAAGCTATGGTCACCTTGTAAATCTCAGTTAGGCAGATTAAATTGGTTTATGATGAGTTCGAAAATTAATAATAAATAGAAAATAAAAAGGGATAGAAATACTTATGTAAATCAATAGTGGGAATTTCAGATAGGCGTATGGAGATGCTGTGCTCCTCTCGAATCTCTATTTTCTTATTACATTCATCCAATCCTTCCTACTCCTTTCCATGGTAAGCTGTATGTAGGGCATCACCATCATCAATGGCTACTTTTAATCCTCTCGAAAAAATGGTCCTATGCGCTGTCACTACACGGCTAATCGTCTGGAGGCATCACCCTTGTTGATAGCTACATCTCATCCTCTCAGTGAAAATGGTCCAAATGCTCTGTCACAGCACGGCTAATCATCTGTCGGTTCTCAATCAAGTTGGAGTAGAATCCCTTGATTCTTTTGCGTTTGTCATCACGCCCAGCCTTCAGGAGTTTGAAGCTCGTCACAGTCATTCAAAACCGGAATCCTACTCGGAATACCACAGACAAGGTTAGACTTTCCGGATTTCCGGGATCCTACTCGAAATACCACAGACAAGGTTAGACTTTCCGGATCCCCATGAATGCCGCCATCTATCTAGCTTATACCACGAAGATTATGTTGGGGAATCTAAGAGATACGCGCCCGGCCTAAAGTAGAATGGAAGTGGTTGTCAGTCACACGCGTTCATAGGTGAGAATGATGATGAGTGTCACGGATCATCACATTCATCAAAGT
>NC_029775.3:16715086-16717238 GCF_000817695.3 Arachis duranensis
TCAATTTCCGAATAAAGTATGGACTATTATATATTGCTGGAAAGCTCTGGATGTCTACTTTCCAACGCCGTTGAGAGAGCGCCATTTGAAGTTCTCTAGCTCCAGAAAATCTATTTCGAGTGCAGGGAGGTCAGATTCCAACAGCATCAGCAGTCCTTTTGTCAGCCTTTTTCAGAGTTTTGCTCAAGTCCCTCAATTTCAGCCAGAAATTACCTGAAATTACAGAAAAATACACAAACTTATAGTAAAGTTCAGAAATGTGAATTTAACATAAAAACTAATGAAAACATCCCTAAAAGTAGCTTAAACTTATTAAAAACTACCTAAAAACAATGCCAAAAAGCGTATAAATTATCCGCTCATCACAACACCAAACTTAAATTGTTGCTTGTCCCCAAGCAATTGAAAATCAAGTAGGATAAAAAGAAGAGAATATACTATAAATTCCAGAATATCAATGAATATTAATTATAATTAGATGAGCGGGACTTGTAGCTTTTTGCTTCTGAACAGTTTTGGCGTCTCACTTTTTCCTTTGAAGTTTAGAGTGATTGGCGTCTCTAGGAACTCAGAGTTCAGATAGTGTTATTGACTTTCCTAGTTAAGCATGTTGATTCTTGAACACAGCTACTTATGAGTCTTGGCCGTGGCCCTAAGCACTTTGTTTTCCAGTATTACCACCGGATACATAAATGCCACAGACACATAACTGGGTGAACCTTTTCAGATTGTGACTCAGCTTTGTTAGAGTCCCCAGTTAGTGGTGTCCAGAGCTTTTAAGCACACTCTTCTTGCCTTTGGATCACGACTTTAACCATTCAGTCTTAAGCTTTTCACTTGGACCTTCATGACACAAGCACATGGTTAGGGATGGCTTGGTTTAGCCGCTTAGGCCTGGAATTTATTTCCTTGGGCCCTCCTATTCATTGATGCTCAAAGCCTTGGATCCTTTTTACCCTTGCCTTTTGGTTTTAAGGGCTATTGGCTTTTTCTGCTTGCTTTTTCTTTTTCTTTCTATTATTTTTTTTCGCCATTTTTTTCACTGCTTTTTCTTGCTTCAAGAATCAATTTTCATGATTTTTCAGATCATCAATAGCATTTCTCTTTGTTCATTATTCTTTCAAGAGCCAACAATTTTAACATTCATAAACAACAATATCAAAAGACATATGCACTGTTCAATCATTCATTCAGAAAACAAAAAGTGTTGTCACCATATCAATAAAATTAAATTAAATTCAAGGATAAATTTGAAATTCATGTACTTCTTGTTCTTTTGAATTAAAACATATTTCATTTAAGAGAGGTGAAGGATTAATGGATTTTATTCATAGCTTTAAGACATGGTTACTACATACTAATGATCATGAAGTAGAGAGACAAAACATAGATAAACATAACATAGAAATCGAAAAACAGAAAGAAATAAGAACAAGGAATGAATCCACCTTAATGGCGTCTTCTTCTTGAAGGACCAACAATGTCCTTAAGCTCTTCTATGTCCCTTCCTTGCCTTTGTTGATCCTCCCTCATTGCTCTTTGGTCTTCTCTTATTTCATGGAGAATGATGGAGTGCTCATGATGTTCCACCCTTAATTGTTCAACATTGTGGCTCAAATCTTCTAAGAAAGTGTTGAGTTGTTCCCAATAGTTGTTGGGAAGGAAGTGCATCCCTTGAGGCATCTCAGGGATTTCTTGATGATGAGCTTCCTCATGCATCTCTTGAGAACCGTAAAGGGTCTCTCTTGCTTGCTCCATCCTCTTCTTGGTGATGGGCTTATCCTCTTCAATGGAGATGTCTCCTTCTATGATAACTCCAGCTGAGTAACATAGATGGAAAATAAGGTGAGGAAAAGCTAGCCTTGCCATGGTGGAGGGCTTGTCGGCTATTTTGTAGATTTCATTGGAGATGACCTTATGAACTTCTACTTCCCCTCCAATCATGATGCTATGAATCATGATGGCCCGATCCACAGTAACTTCAGATCGGTTGCTAGTGGGAATGATGGAGCGTTGAATGAACTCCAACCATCCTCTAGCCATAGGCTTGAGGTCCAGTCTTCTTAGTTGAACTGGCTTGCCTTTGGAGTCTCTCTTCTATTGAGCTCCTTCCACACATATGTCCATAAGGACTTGGTCCAACCTTTGATTA
>NC_029775.3:16720135-16722250 GCF_000817695.3 Arachis duranensis
GCTCCAATGGCAGGAATGGAGATGCTTCTTCCATCAAACTTGGACGTGGGTTTGGTAAAGTCATCAAGCATCCTTCTTGCATTATCATTATTGGGTTCGGCTGCCATCTCCTTCTCTTGTTCGACAATTTCTGAAAGGTTGTTTCTGGATTGTTGTAATTTAGTTTCTCTTAGTTTCCTTTTCAGAGTCCTTTCAGGTTTAGGATCAATTTCAACAAGAGTGCCTTTTTCCCTGTTCCTGCTCATATGAAAGAGAAGAAAACAAGAAAAGAAGAGGAATCCTCTATGTCACAATATAGAGATTCCTTTATGTTAGTAGAAAAAGAAGGGGATAGAAGAAAAAAAAGTGAAGAATCCAAACACAAGGGATAGATTGGGTTCGGATTTTTAGATGAAGAGAGGTGAAGAGAAGTGTTAGTAAATAAATAATCAAATAGAATAAGAAAAGAGATAGAGAATTTTGAAAATAATTTTGAAAAAGTGGTTGGTGATTTTCAAAAATTAAAGATAAGATATGATTAAAATTAAAATTTGAAACAATTAAAAAGAATTTTTGAAAAAGAGAGAGGTATTTTCGAAAATTAGAGAGGGATAGGTAGTTAGTTGGTTTTTAAAAAGATAAGAGACAAACAAAAAGTCAAAGAGTTAGTTGAAAAAGATATTAAAATCAAATTTGAAAAGATAAGAAGATAAGAGGTTAGATAAGATATTTTGAAATCAAATTTTGAAAAAGATAAAATTTTTTGAAAAAGATAAGATAAAAGATAAAAAGATTTAATTCAAAAATTTAAAATTACTTACTTCACTAACAAGAAACTACAAGATAAGATTCTAGAATTTAAAGTTTGAACCAATCACATTAATTGTTAGCATATTTTCGAAAATATGATATAAAAATAAGAAAAAGATTTTGAAAATAGTTTGAAAAAGAATTTAAAAAGATAAGATTTTTAAAATTGAAAATTTGACTTGACTTGTAAGAAACATTTTTGAAAAAGATTTTGAAAAGATAAGATTTTTAAAATTGAAAATTTGACTTGACTTGTAAGAAACAACTAATTTTAAAATTTTTTGACTAAGTCAACTCAAATTTTCGAAAATTATGAGAAAAATAAGGAAAAGATATTTTTTATTTTTGAATTTTTAATGATGAGAGAGACAAACACAAAAATGACCCAAAACTTAAAAGTTTTGGATCAAAACACATCATGCATGCAAGAACACTATAAATGTCAAGATGAACACCAAGAACACTTTGAAGATCATGATGAACATCAAGAACATATTTTTTGAAAAATTTTTTATGCAAAGAAAACATGCAAGACACCAAACTTAGAAATCTTTAATGCATAGACTCTAACAAACGAAAAATGCATATGAAAAACAACAAAAGATACAAAACAAGAAAACATCAAGATCAAACAAGAAGACTTAACAAAATAAGAATTCATCAAGATCAAACAAGAAGACTTGTCAAGAACAACTTGAAGATCATGAAGAACACTATGAATGCATGGAATTTTCGAAAAATGCAAGAAAAATTTTTAAAGCATGCAATTGACACCAAGCTTAAAAATTGACTCAAGACTCAAATAAGAACACAAAATATTTTTGGTTTTTATGATTTTCTAATTTTTTTGGATTTTTATTAATTTTTTTTTGAAAATATTTTTGGGAAAACGAAAAAAAAAGAAAAGAAAAATTTTGAAAAAGTTTTTGAAAAGAAAATTACCTAATCTGAGCAACAAGATGAACCGTCAGTTGTCCATACTCGAACAATCCCCGGCAACGGCGCCAAAAACTTGGTGGACGAAATTGTGATAAAAGAGTTCCAGGCACTGGTAGAGAAGCTCACAACTCCGTTCAACTTAACCAGCAAGTGTACTGGGTCATCCAAGTAATACCTTACGTGAGTAAGGGTCGATCCCACAGAGATTGTTGGTATGAAGCAAGCTATGGTCACCTTGTAAATCTCAATTAGGTAGATTAAATGATTATGGGTTTCGAAAATTAATAATAAATGGAAAATAAAAAGGGATAGAAATACTTACGTAAATCAATAGTGGGAATTTCAGATAAGCATATGGAGATACTGTATGGCTCAAGGACGCCTACT
>NC_029775.3:16722961-16742497 GCF_000817695.3 Arachis duranensis
TTGGGCTGAGCTTGATCTATCCACGAGCTGAGGCTTTTCTTGGAGTTGAACTCCAAGTTATAACGTGTTTTGGGGCGTTCAACTCCGGATTATGACGTGTTTCTGGCGTTTAACTCCAGACAGCAGCATGTACTTGGCGTTCAACGCCAGGTTACGTCGTCAATTCCCGAATAAAGTATGGACTATTATATATTGCTGGAAAGCTCTGGATGTCTACTTTCCAACGCCATTGAGAGCGCGCCATTTGAAGTTGTGTAGCTCCAGAAAATTCATTTCGAGTGCAGGGAGGTCAGATTCCAACAGCATCAGCAGTCATTTTGTCAGCCTTTTTCAGAGTTTTGCTCAAGTCCCTCAATTTCAGCCAGAAATTACCTGAAATTACAGAAAAACACACAAACTCATAGTAAAATCCAGAAATGTGAATTTAACATAAAAACTAATGAAAACATCCCTAAAAGTAGCTTGAACTTATTAAAAACTTCCTAAAAACAATGCCAAAAAGCGTATAAATTATCCGCTCATCATTTGTCCTTCCATTTTTCGACTAACAATTTCTGTAAACAATTGTACATGTACATGTGTGTTAACAGATGTGTGCCCGCATGAAAGCTGATAAAATATGTTTACTATATTACGTTAAAATAATCCTTGCCCCATTTGTTTATACCCTAATCCTCAAAACTATGGAGACATTAACCCATCTTATTAAGTGGTGTTGCAGTGGTGCAGAGCCATTAGCTAGGTTTAGAAGGCATGATGCAGAGTACTAGTGGAGGACGAAGTAGTGGATTGTCGTCGCAATCGCTGGGTAGCTTCTGTTCTACCTCCTCCGTGTGATGAAGGAAGATGAACATGGATAGAACCTGTTTTTGTAGACTGAAAACTACAATTAAGAAATTCGGAATTTTCTAAGAAGGTTGTTTCACACTTGTCCAAGATATCAGGTGAGTTTAAATTGATATAAACTATAGTTTTTAAACCCCTTCACCATTAATGTGGGATTCACCTTTTGCACTTGGAATTTGCAGAAAGGCAACTACTGTAACTACTTTAGTTGGATAGATAATAATAAATATGAAATTTTTGAAGTTGCAAATGGTGGAGCAGAAGCAGAGTTTGAAGTTGAGAGTGACTATGAAGATTAAAAAGTGAAATTAGGTTGGAGAATAAGTAGTTCAGAAGCTGAACTCAGAGTACTTAAGATCTTGATTATTTTCGTGTTTGCTGGATTAATAGTGCTTATGTTAATGGTTGGGACACTTTGTATGTCATATATGGGAAAGTAGAAAATTTGTAAAAATATTGGTGATGATGTTGTTTTGTTGGATCCTGTTAAAAGTATCGGTAAAATTTAGTAAATGAGTTTGGAAATTTTCTCTTTTCCATTATCAATCATGCAACCTATATTTTGACAATTCTTTAACCAATCTTTACTAAACTCTGCAAATAAGTAAATGAAAATAGACACTTAATTACTCATAAGATAAATTAAGTCTTATGATATATATTGAAATTAAAGCATTTGCGTGTCCATATAAGTATACTAACATAGTCTTCATAATATTAATCCTATAAAAGCTAAGCAAGTCTTTATAATATCAAGCATAAGTCACCTAAATTTGGGCTCTACCAAAAGATAAACAGGATTGTATAAAATACTTAGCAATATGTCTATAATGCTAAAAAGGTCTAATTATTTCCTTTTACAAAATATATAATTCATTCTCTAACACCTAATACATCTCAAACATCTTTGTCTTTCTTCTTTGGATGTTTGAATCCCAAAATTGGCACAAAAGTCATGATACTAGCTAGTTTTTTTGCAGTTGTAGAACTGGCTCCCTTAATTATTTCAACTGAAATTGGAATTGCTACAGTGATATCTGATTGTGGTGAGACTGGAGTTTTCGCTTTTCCTTTAAGAGCCTGAAATTTTGGAGGCCTTGCTCTAACTTTGTCCTATATTTTACAATCATGATGACCAAAGTCAATTCCGTAATTAGATTTAGATTCTAGAACATTAGCATTTATTATAAAAGATATAATGCAAATAAAGTATCAACTTAGGTGAAAACTGATGAAGGTTGAGACTCTGGTATAACTAGAATCCCTTCCGATTGGCCAAGGATAATCTCAGTTGGTGGGTTGCTTGGAATTTTAAGCAGCAAGATCCATCGAGATCTCATTGGATACATCTTGAGCATCAACACCAACAGGTACATCAACTACTGCAAGTTAAAGTTGCATAAGTCTTGCTTGTTCAGTAGCTTCCTCTTGTTTCTTCACTTTACACATTCTGCTGTTGTGCTCAACTTCACCACAATACATTACACCTTATTAGATTATACTTTTTTTCATTCGTGTCTTTGATCCAACAAGCTGTTTATATTTGTCCTTTCTCCTATTCATTGTGGCCTACTTGGTTTGACCTTAACTGGTGGTGGAACAGGTGCCGGAGATCCTATTTTTTTTTCATAGGTCTTGCCCCTTGATTGGGTTCACATTGAAGCAGTATGTTCTTCTATATAAGTCCATCGTTAACCATTCATGGTAATGTTCCTCAGGTCTTTTGTCATTCTTATCTTGAATGGCAGCAATGGCATGCATGCACAACATACCTATTTATAATTGGACGAAAAACATGGATAAATGATACTGGTAGCCAATAACATTAATATTCATTGGTAGAGAACAACTTAACTTTTATAGCTTAACAAGAAAAATTATACCTATCAACTATCAAAATCTGCAAGTGCATGTGTGACTGCCCAAATCCACTACCATGTTCGTTGCCCAGCCTTACACTTCATAAAATACCTCTTTCTCATTACTTGACCATTGAGAAAACTGATTTCTTGATAACTTTATCATTGCCTCAAATTGGCTTTGTTGAACTGTAGTCAGAGTTCTCTGATAGCTCAATAACTTTTGGCTATTATCAATCATGCTCTTCATGATGATCCTCCTTACCTCTTCAACTAGTGTCAAGGTAGGCTTTGCCCTATCATACTTTATCTTTGCATTGAATGACTCACATGCGTTATTGTATATTGTGGCCATCTTCATTTCCTCACTGAAGTATGCCTTTGTCCAAGCTTTTTTCGGCCATTTTTCAAGATATGCCAATGCAGGCTCGCTAATCAATTTGACCATGTTCATGTTTCTTTCAAATTTAATCCTGGTTCTTGATCTATCACATTTTCACACCATATTGTTCAACTTTAATCTACCCTATTACTTTGAAAAATTCCTCCATAGATGCCATATGCAGAATCTGTGCTAAACTCTTGGCATGACTTCTTGCACAACTAGGATTAGCCTCTGCATAAACAACATAAATCGAAAAGATCATGAGTTAAAACAGTCCTCAACTTAATATCATTAAATCAATTTGGTCCCTAAAAGAATGTTCATTAAATCAAAATAGTCCTTAAATTTCTTTTCGAAGATTAAGAAAGTCCTTACCTTCTGCATGTCTGATATGAATTTCCAGCCATGGTCTTTGTAATTACCAAGGTCATTGTGAAGAAGTTCCAAGAACCATTTTCAATTGTCTTTGTTCTCAATATCAACTATCGCATAAGCAATCACCAAAATGTGCGTAATTGTTAGTATCTTGGCCACATGCCATCAAAATCTATCCTCTATGTAAATTCTTTAAGAATACTCCATCCAAACCAATCAAGGGCCTACATCCGGCTTTGAACCCTTTCTTACATGCGTCAAGGCACACATAGAATCTTTGAAAACTGTGAAAGAGCTTCAGGTATCGAAATAACTCCAACTTGAATCGTTGAACCAGGGTTAGTGGTGTACAGTTGATGAAGCACAATAGACTATCCAAAGGCAATCTTCCCCCTTATAAACAGCCATAACATGCACATTATCATTCTTCTTGAAAATAATATTCCTACTCCATTGTATAATATAGTCTCTAGTGGTAATTCATAAATTCATGTTTTGTTTTGAAGATCGCATTAACCCCAAGCTTAAGCTATGCAAACTGTGTTTTCTCATTGTACAATGGATAAAATGCACAATCATCATCATCAGAATCTAACACTTGATTCATGTCTTATGAATGCCACGAATCACAATCAGATGCACCGTCAGACTCCACATCACTTTCTGATCCAAAATAGTTGATAACAAAGGCATTTACTAATACATTCATTATAACTTTATTACAAAACCATAATTAATATAAAAAATTAATTGCATGTCACATGAATTTGATATCTCATCATCTTTAATACCCTCATAACTAGAGTCATCAGTATCAACTGCCTTGTCAATGCCTCTGCTTGAAGCAGGCCTAAACTTTTTTTAGAACACATATTTCTTTGAACCAGAATTTTTGGCAACAACAAATTCATTGTCGCTATCACTAGAACTCTCATATCCATCTCTCAAGATATTTGGAGGCTTACAAAGACTATCTCCGGTACTCTCGTACAAGTCATGCGAGTCACTATCTTCCTGAAGTAGAGCTAGCTTAACAACTCTACCAACCTTTGTCATAGTAGTGAAGTTCACTAGTTCTTTGTTTTTGTATCCATCATCATACTTCTTGAAAGGTTGAGATATAGGCTAAGAAGTAGGCAGCTGAACAAGTTTGGGTTGTTGGGAAGAAGCCTTCAAGTGTTGGTTATGAGTGTTGTGGGGTTGGAAATGAGATTTCGAGGGTTGGCTATGAGTGTTGGGGGTTGCTAGAAGACTTTGATTGCTGAAATGAGGAAGTTAAGGGTTGGTTGTGAAGAATTAATTGTGTTTTAGGCTGTGATTTGGGCTGAGACATGGACTGTGGTTTGGGCAGGAAAAGTGGCTATGATGGAGTATTGTTGGGCCTAGACATGAAAAATGATTTAGGCTTTAAACATTATCTCTTATTCGGTTGGGGGTATTTGTGGCCTTGGGTTTACAGGTGCTATTGGTTTCTAAAATAACTAACTCATCATAATCCTCACTCATACACTCCAACGTCTGTGGCTCCGAGACTCCATGCACAAAGTAAATGTTAATCAAATTGTGATTCCTTCTACAATCCTTGACCGTTTTTAATAAATTAGCATCTACTTCTAATTTCCTCAACCTAACTTCAAGCGACATTCCGGTACTTTTCAGCAACAACCATTCACCTCTGCATATCCTAATTTCTTATAATATCCATTTACAAAGAAAACATTTAGAGTATCCCCCACAACCTCCTTTAATACCTCTGTATTGTCTGGTTCATAAATTCTTGATCCACTTTTATCATTCTTGAACTTTCCACCATGATAGAAAATAAATGTCATTTGAAAACCCTCCATCCACAAGTTAAAAATGATAATAGTCAATCACACAATGCACTCTATTTTTCATTTATTTTATTTTTTGTAAACAATTTAATCATGTTTCAGCAACAAAACCCCATTCACTACCTTAATCAACATAGAACACCATAACACCAAATCCTACGCTTAACATGAACTAAACAAAATAAAGAAAAAACTCTAACAATACACACAATAAGCATTCGGCTATATAAAAATAGAGCATTCACATTTCTTCAACCAATAAATCAAACAAAAACTTGCAAAACCCTAGCAACAGCTACCCCCAATAGAAAAATCTTAATTCGAAACCAACCAAGAATTAACCAAAAAGAAGATGATACAAAATATTCATACCAAAAAACAAAAAAAAAGAAAAAAAAAAAGAAAAAATCAGCACTACCTCTCATCCGATGACAGCGCCAACTACGAGTTAAGGTAGGTAGCTTGAACTGTGAAGAACGAGCGTCGTCGCACTCTGTAGAGCATCGCTGACAATGGCTTCCTCAGCCCTTCCAATGAATGAAGCTTCGATCACCTTCTTTCTGAGTAAAAAGGGTTGAAACTCAATGGAGGTGAAGAGTTACCTCAGTAATAATAAAGAACGATGTCGTTTTAACACCACACATCTTAACACCACAAAATGGCGTCATTTTATCATTATTTATTTGTCACTTAACGATACACGTGAAAATCCGTTAACGTAAAGTGTTAACCTTTTAATGGAAGGATAAATATGATTGATGTTAAATTTTTAGAGGGTTAATAATTTGATTAAAAAAATTATTCGAAGACAAAAATAACGATCGAGCAATTTTTTGGAAACCAATTTGACCATTAACCTGTTATTTCACATATGATTTTGTTCTTATTCTTAGGTAAGTGTTTAGGTTAGGCACATTTTGTCTCTATTTTCGGTTAAAATATTTTGAATTAAATTTTATTGACTTGATTTGTGGCTTTTATATTTGTCAAAATAGTTTAGATGTTTAAGCTTAATATTGTTGCAAACTCATAAAATAATAAGATGATATGTAGTTTGGTAGTACAATCAACAGTATACCAAATACTAGTATAAAGTCCTTGTATGATCTAGGATTTTAATTATTATGATCTAGTTAAAAAATATAAATAGATATTATTAAGGCAAGATTCATGACATGTTATTTTGAAGGGAGAAAGAATATGCTGTGTATTCTACTCTAATAATTAACTTATATATGTTTTTGCATAATATTTCATATGGTAATTATGAGTTTCAACTAACACACTTTGATATTTGTTTGGTAGGGCGGTTACCGGACAATTTGGGTGGATGTTTGGGGGAGTGAGAACGCTTCAATCGTGGTCGTGCTGGGTTCGGATCTGCCGGGTAGCCGAGCTCTTGTTGAGGAAAAAGAGGGGGCGCCACCTGCAAAGACACTCCGACGCTCTAGTCAGCTAGTGTGCAGGCGGGGAATAGGTTAGGTGGAAAGTGTGACGTACCTTGGGGGAGGGTAGGACCCTTCCCTTATATACCATGTCAGGTGTGGGCCCCAGGAGGGCAGAACCCAGCTTCTTCGAAGCTTCCTTGCACAACTGTGGCGGCCAGCTGTCCCGAACGGATGCGCGGGTCGGACAGGTTCGGGTCACCTGACCGTTGAGGTCGGGTGGTGCTCGGGTCGGGTAGGCCCAAGTTCTTTCTTAGGCCGGGCCGTAACAGTGCCCCCGACACGTGAGCAACAGCCGCGTGGGCTGCTGGTGACGCGACGTCCTTGACCTTTTGTGTTGTCTCTAATTCGAACGTCCGTGGGGAGGACGTGCCCCTTTCACGCGTGCCTGTTTGTTGTTGGGGTGATTGGTTACTGCCTCGTTTTTCGCGTCGAGCATTAAATGTTCATAATGGGTTTAAAACCCTTTGTGCAAAGACTGATATGCCCTTCGACTTTCGCGCTTCCTTTGATGGTGGTTTTAAAACTGTTCAGTAGCACTTTTGGGATTTATTTGGCGATCATCTCCTCTGATTCCAATTCTGTCGTCCTCCATCTTCTTCTTCCTTATCAATTCCAAGGCGTTTGTTGCTGCCTTCTTTCCAGATTTTTGTCATCAACACAGGTAATTTCCTTTATCTTTTTGTCATTTTTTGCTTCTGCTATGACTTCTTTCTGTGCATGCTGTATGTTTATCTTGCATGATGGTTGATCTTAGGTCCTAGGGGGGTTGCCATTCTTAGTGTGAATTTGTTTGGACCTTTTACTTTTTAATCGTGTTTAGCCTTAGTTGGGGAGTAGTGTGGGGGTAGCTTCTGTCTTCGTTTCGAGCATCCGACCTCTTAGACTGACTGGATGGTCCCCCCATGTAGGTATGGCTCGCACCGCCTCCCGGGCTTCCCCTTCTCTCGCGGTGTATGACCCCTACGCCTGGGTTGTTTCTGATGTAAAGGACTCTCCTAACCAAATGGGCGAGGAGGAGCTCACCGAGTTCCGTCAAAATGAGTACTTGTGCGGAGGGACCGACGAGGAGGCCAATTACGACGTCTTCGTCCCGGCTCCTCATGAGCGCTTGTACGAGCTCAATTTCCACACTCCCCAAGTTGCCGACTGGATTTGGTTCTACAAATCCATGTTTACTCAAGTGGGGGTCCGTATTCCATTTTCCGCCTTCCAAATGGCGCTTCTAAGTCGGATTTCCGTGGCGCCCTCGCAGTTGCATCCGAACAGCTGGGCTTCAATCCGCTGTTTCGAGATGGTTTGTGAATATCTCGAGCTGCCGGTGTCTGTAGATGTTTTTCTTTTCTTTTTCAATCTTACAAACCCTTCGAAGGAAGGAAAACATAAGAAGGGGTTCATGTCCTTCCGGTCTGCCCAAGGTCGGAGGATTTTTGGTCTGTTTGAGGACTCCTATCACAGATTCAAGGATAAATACTTCAAGGTTCGCCTGGTCAAAGGTCGCCATCCCTTTTGGTTGTCGTTGGAGGGGGCACGCCTCATCCCGACTTATTGGAGCTTCGGGGCAGGATCCAATGCCTTTGTTAAAGTATCCTATAAGGGCATGTCTACGGTGGACAGGAGGATTGCCGACGTGTTGCTGGCAATCTTTGGGAGGAATCATGTGAATCCTCACCTCCTCATGGGTGACCGGGAGGCCGGTTGGAACTATATTTGTGAGAAATCTTTGCTTGTTTTGTCTCTTAGCTTCTTGCTTTCCCTAATAACTCATTGTGACTAACGGACTTCTTTTTCTTTTTACAATGGGAATGTCTGCCGAGATAACGGGTCTCCCTAACTTGTTCCAAACCTTCCTGTGTGCGAGTGACGACGAGGGAGGTAATGAGAAATCTGCTGCTCCCCCGGAGGACAAGGCCACTTCCGAGGAAGGGGCTGCGGTCGACGAGACCGGTCCCTCGGCTCAGGGTGCCTCGATTCAAGGTGACAAGGTGGTTCACGTTTCCCCCTTCCGCGAGGTGGTCGGCACTGGGGGTTCGACGTCTAACCCTGACGCCGATGACGAGGTGGAGGAAGTCCCTAGCCTCAAAAGGAAAAGGAAGATGTCCTCCAGTCCTGAGGGGGTCCTTACTGTCATGGAGAAGAATTTCGACGCCGGGAACTTTATAGATTCCCAGCTGATTCCTGGTACCGAAGAGCATTTTCATGGGTCATCCCTTGCCGGGCAAGCGAGGTGGATGTATCGTACCCTCTTGCGCGGCGCAGTGATAGCTCGGAAAGCTGAGTTCGAGTTGTCGGGGATTGAATCTCTTCGCAGGAGGCTGGAGTCTGCTGGGAAGGCCAACAATGAGCTCAAACGCGAAGTTGAAACTCTCCGGGAGCAGTTGACCCAATCTAATGAGAAGCTTGACGCTGCTGAGAAGAAAGCTACTGCTGCCGAGAAGAAGGTTGCTACCGCTGAGAAGAAGTTGGAAGAGTCGGACGCTACGGTTTCACGTCTTGTTGAGCGCAAAATGACTTTAGAGAGTCAGGTCGGCGCGGCATAAGGACGGGTGGCCGCTATGGAGAAGGAGAAGCAAGCTGTGGAAGCTGAACTGGCAGCGTTGAAGACAAAGTACAAAGACGTTGTCAAGCAGGGGAAGGGCGCGATCCTGGCAACTGAGGAGGCCCTTAAAGCTCAGGTCAAAGTTGTTGCTCCTCACTTCGATACGTCGGCAATTGGTGTCTTCAAGGTGATCAAAGACGGCAAGATTGTTGACGTTCCCAAAAAATGATTTCTTTCTTGTATGAAACTTTTGGTTGGCCGTTTTGGCTTTGGCGAACTGTTGTTTTACCGGGTTGTTTGCCCGTGTTATCAACACTTTTTTATTCGTCTGGTTGTGTAGTTATTTACATTCACCGTTATTGGTTTCCGGTTGTCATTTGTTTTACCGTACTGGTAATATTCCGGCTAAGTTAGTTGAGCCGGGTCGTGGCTTTTCGTGTAGCCGTTTCGTGTTGTGGTAATTGATGGGCTTCCGGGGTGATCAGTCCCGGGGTCGCACGTTGTTGTTGAGTAGGGTGTTTTCGCTTGCGTAGTGGAACAAAACAGAAGATTGAAAAAATTGCACAAGTATATTTTATTCGGAAATTGCGTAAAGTGCCCTAACGAAAAGTACAATTTAGACGCGTTAAATACTTAGCTCGGATGGTCGGTACGTCGCCTCATGTGCTAGGAGTAAAACCTTCTCAAGTTGCTCGCATTCCACGTTCTTGGGACTTCTTTGCCATCGAGCCTTTCCAGCTTGAAAGCGCCTTTACCCATCACTTCTTTGACTCTATAGGGGCCTTCCCAGTTTGCTGCCAGTTTGCCTTCTCCTGGGGTCGGCAAGCCGATGTCGTTGCGCCTTAGGACGAGATCATTTGGTTCAAACTCTCTTTTGAGCACTTTGGCGTTGTAGCGTAGGGCCACTCTTTGTTTCAGCGCTGTTTCCGTCAGATGGGCCATTTCTCTGGCTTCATCTATCAGGTCCTTCTCCACGGCTTCCCCTATTCTTTTCAGAAGTAGTCGCGGGCTCGGTTCCCCGACCTCTACGGGTATTACTACGTCTAACCCGTATGTTAGTCGGAAGGGGGTCTCCTTGGTGGAGGATTGTTCGGTTGTTCGGTAAGACCAGAGAACCGAGGCGAGCTCGTCTGCCCAAGCGCCTTTTTTATTATCCAATCGCTTCTTAAGCCCTAACAGGATAATCTTGTTCGCGGACTCCACCTGTCCATTCGTTTGGGAGTGTTCTACCGAGGAGAACTTCTGTCTTATACCCAGGCCGGTAAGGAACTCCGTGAACTTCTTGTCGGTAAACTGTGTGCCGTTGTCTGAGATAACGACCTCCGGGATCCCGAATCGCGTTATCACCTGCCTCCACAGGAATTTTCTACAATTGGACGAGGATATGCTGGCCAGCGGCTCGGCCTCTATCCATTTGGTATAGTAGTCAATGGCGACTATAAGGTACTTGAATTGTCCGGGGCCAACTGGGAAAGGTCCCAGGAGGTCAACTCCCCATTGTGCGAATGGTCGGGAGGCCGTTAGCAGGCTTTGCTCGGAGGCCGGTGCCCTGTGGAAATTGGCGTTTTCTTGACACTTGGTGCATTTCCTGACGAATTCTTTAGAATCTGCCATCATTGATGGCCAATAGTACCCGGCCCGAACTAACTTTCTCGCTAAGGCTTTGCCCCCTATGTGATGTCAACAGCAGCCTTCATGGACTTCCCTGAAGACATAGTCCGTCTGGTCGGGATGTAAGCATTTCAGTAGGGGCTGGTTGAACCCTTTCTTGAATAGCTGTCCCTGAATGACCGCGTATTTGGCTGCTTCCCTTCTCAGTTTTGCGGCATCCTTTTCGTCGTCGGGGAGTTTGCCATTTTCTAAGAAGCTGGTGATGGGGTCTAGCCATGAAGAACCCAGCCTTGATAGGTGTAGGGTGACCGCTGGCTCCCTCGTCATACCTTGGATGAGAGACCGGTTGCCCTCTCCCGGTTTAGTGCTGGCCAATTTTGATAGGAGATCTGCCCGTGTGTTCCTTTCTCTGGGCACGTGGTGGACCGTGACCTCCTCAAACTTTTGGCTCAAATCCTTGACTTTTTCCAAGTACTTTTGTAATAATGAGTCTCTGGCTTGATAGCTCCCGTTTACCTGGGAGGTGACAACATGCGAATCGCTGCATACTTCCAGCCTTGTTCCTCCGACTTCCACTGCTAGGGTTAAGCCCCCTATGAGGGCTTCGTATTCTGCCTAGTTGTTCGAAATGGGGAATTCGAACCTGATCGACTGCTCATATACGACTCCAACCGGGCTCTCCAGGATGATCCCGGCGCCCCCAGAGGTCTGGTGGGAGGCTCCGTCCACGTGGAGCTTCCACCGTGCGCTCGCTTCTTCGGTTGGGTCTCCCATTACTTCCACTAGAAAATCTGCCATTGCTTGCGCCTTGATTGCTTGTCGGGGCTCGTACCGTATGTCATATTGGGAAAGCTCGATGGACCAAGTCATCATCCTTCTCGCCAGGTCGGGTTTTTGGAGCACTTGTCGGATCCCTTGGTCCGTTCTTACGACTATCCGGTGACTTTGGAAGTATTGTTTTAACCTCCGTGAAGAGGTCAAGAGCGCTAGAGCTAGTTTTTCCAGTTTGTTGTACCTTAATTCTGCCCCTTGTAAGGCTCTGCTCACGAAATAGACCGGTTGTTGAGCCCTCCCTTCTTATCTTACCAGAACCCCGGCCAGGGCTTCTCCTGTTATGGCGAGGTATAGATACAGCGGCTCCCCGACCTTTGGTTTTCCGAGAACTGGGGGTGCCGCCAAGATTTCCTTGAAATGTCTAAAAGCTTCCTCGCACGCAGGCGTCCATTCGAACGCTACCCCTTTCTTCATGAGATTAAAGAAAGGCAGGGCCTTTGCTGCCGATGCTCCGAGAAAACGGGATAACGAGGTCAGCCGTCCTGCCAACCTCTGGACGTCCTTGATACAACCCGGGATCTTCATCTGGAGGATCGTTTGGCATTTCTCCGGGTTAGCCTCTACCCCTCTTTGGGTTATCATGAATCCTAGGAACTTTCCAGCTTCCATGGCGAAGGCACATTTGAGGGGATTGAGTCTCATGCCGTGTTGTCGAAGATAGGCGAATACACTTGCCAAGTCATTCAGAAGGTCAACGGGTCGCGTTGTCTTTGTTAGGATGTCGTCCACATAGACCTCTACAGTCTTGCCTATGAGGTCGTGGAATATCTTGTTCATCAGCCTCTGGTATGTTGCTCCTGCGTTTTTTAGCCCAAATGGCATCACCTTATAACAGAAGGTTCCTTCCGGTGTTATAAACGCCATCTTGTCCTCGTCGGGACGGTGCATCGGTATCTGGTTGTAGCCGGAGTAGGCGTCCATGAAGCTTAGATAGCGGTAACCTGCCGCAGCGTCGACGAGTGCATCTATGTTGGGAAGGGGGAAACAATCTTTTGGGCATGCCTTGTTAAGGTCGGAGTAGTCTATGCACATTCTCCATTTGCCGTTGTGCTTCTTTACTAGAACTACATTCGAGAGCCATGTCGAGTAGTCTAGTTCTCGTATGAAACCTGCTTCTAGGAGGCTGGCCGTCTGTCTGGCCACCTCCTCTGCCCTCTCTCGCGACATCTTTCGTCTCTGTTGGGCTACTGGGTGCGCATCCGACTTCACGGCCAGGTGGTGTGACATAATTTCGGGGTCTATGCCCGGCATGTCGGCCGGTGTCCAAGCAAACAGATTCCCATTGGCCCTGATCATTTCTACCAAGGGCTCCTTCAATTCATGTGGGAGGTTCCTGTTGACGAACGTGAACTTTTCCTCTGTGTCGCCGACCCTGAACTTTTCCAGGTCCCCTTCTGGTTCCGGTCTGGGCTTGTCGTCTACCCTGGCATCTAGGTCAGCTAGGAACACCCCCGACGCTTCCTTAGATTTCTTCCTTAAGGACAGGCTGGCATTGTCGCAAGCGACCGCTGTCTCCAAATCTCCCCTTATGCACCCTACAGACCCGTCGTCGGTAACAAACTTCATGACTAGAAGCTTCGTGTTGATTATCGCTTCAACATCATTGATCGTCTTTCTCCCCAAGATGATGTTGTAGGCTGTGGAATCTCAAAGAACCACGAATTCGGCCATTGCCGATCTCCGGCCCTGTGCCTGTCCCACAGAGATCGGCAGGATATTACTCCGTCTGGCTTGATGAAGTGGTCGCCTAATCCAATGACCCCGTGTTGGTGCGATGATAGGTCGGCGTCCCTTAATCCTAGAGCGTTGAACACATTGCGAAACATGGTGTTCGAGTCTGCCCCCGTGTCGACAAGGATTCTTTTGACGAGGCCGGTTCCCACCCTGGCCGTGATGACCATAAGTGGGTTCTCGGGTGCCTCGTCAAACCATTGGTCTTCGGGGCCAAAGGAGACGCATGGGGGCCTCTTAGAACTTCGCATTGGGGCGGAGGAGATCGCCAGGACTTTGGCGTCTTTCTTGTGAGCTGACCTAGACCTCGGCGTGGAGTTTTTGGCGGTTACTACGTTTATCACCGTGAGACCATGGTCTTTGTCTTCTGGCTCTTGTCGCCGCTTTGCCGCTCGGGTCTTGGCCTCTTCGTTGTCTTGATCGCGTTGCCGTCTCCTCGGCTCCCGTATGAGATGGGAGAATTCAGAGAGTTTGCCATCTCTTATTGCTTGCTCTAGTGCATCCCTCAGGTCAAAGCAGTCTCGTGTTTGGTGTCCGTAGCCTTTGTGGTAGTCACAGTAGAGGCTCTTGTTCCCCCCCGTTCGGTCCTTGAGTGGTCGGGGCTTCGACAAGATCCCTCTTTCGGCTATTTGCTGGTAAACTTCCACAATGGGAAGAGTGAGTGGAGTGTAGTTGGTGAACTTTCCGATCCGGGGAAACGATCTGTGTACCTTGGTCGGCCCTGCCTCCCTGGCTTGTTCTTTGTGTCTCTCCCCGTTACCTTGTTGCCTAGGTTGATTGTAGCCGGAGTGCCGTTTATTGGCGGCCACGACCTGGCTGACTTCTTCGTCATTTATGTATTCCTTAGCCACCGTTTGGATCTCGTGCATCGTCCAAACCGGTTTCGTGGTAAGGTGTTTTCGAAAGTCCTCGTTCAGGAGGCCGTTCGTCAGGCAAAGGCTGGCCACCGAGTCGGTTAGGCCGTCGATTTCCAAGCATTCATCGTTAAAGCGATCCAGGTACTTTCTGGTCAGCTCCCCGGGTCTCTGGGTTATCCCAAGCAGGTTGATCGGGTGTTTTGCCTTTGCTATCCGCGTTGTGAATTGAGCCAAGAAAGCACGGCTGATGTCCAAAAATCCGTAGATGGATCCCTGCGGGAGGCCGTTAAACCACCGGATCGCTGGCCCGGCTAGGGTGACTGGGAAGGCCCGGCACCTCACCTCGTCCCCTACTCCCTCCAGATTCATTCTAGCCTCGAAAGCCGTGAGGTGTTCCAGAGGGTCTTGAGTTCCATCGTACCTCATGTCCGTCGGTTTGTCGAAGTGCTTCGGCAACCGGACCTCAAGGATGGACCGATGGAACGGGGTGGCGCCCATTATCACGGGTTGCCACGTCCTCACAGGCGTTCCTTCCCCACCTTCTCGATCTTGTCCGGTGTGGTACGTTTCCTTACCTTGGGAGTAGATGATTGTGTCGTTTCGTCTCCTCGGGATGGGAGAGTCTTCTCGGGTGCTTTCCGCTTCCGTTCTGGAAGCGGAGGTGTGCCGGGGGTGGCTTCGGTGGGAATCTCTCTCCCGGCTCTCCGGGGATGGGGAGTAAGTAGGATCGGTGGTCCGCCGATCGTGCTCCTGATCAGCTAGTTGTCATTCCAGATTCTGGACTCTGTGGCATAGCTCTTGCATTATTCGGGCGCTGTCACCGCCAGTTCCTCCAAAAGGTCGCGTCTCTCGCGTCCTTATTCGCGGTTCAATGTGTTACCGGGGGGACCTTCGCCGTCCTCCCGGTGATGCGACAGAGGCTGCCGTCTTTGCCCCGGCTGCTCGGCCTTGGTCTCCAAGGCCCGGCACAACTTCCATAACGTCCCCATAGACGGCGCCAATGTTCGGTAGGGCGGTTACCGGACAATTCGGGTGGATGTTTGGGGGAGTGAGAACGCTTCAATTGTGGTCGTGCTGGGTTCGGATCTGCCGGGTAGCCGAGCTCTTGTTGAGGAAAAAGAGGGGGTGTCACCTGCAAAGACACTCCGACGCTCTAGTCAGCTAGTGTGCAGGCGGGGAATAGGTTAGGTGGAAAGTGTGACGTACCTTGGGGGAGGGTAGGACCCTTCCCTTATATACCATGTCAGGTGTGGGCCCCAAGAGGGCAGAACCCAACTTCTTCGAAGCTTCCTTGCACAGCTGTGGCAGCCAGCTGTCCCGAACGGATGCGCGGGTCGGATAGGTTCGGGTCACCTAACCGTTGAGGTCGGGTGGTGCTCGGGTCGGGTAGGCCCAAGTTCTTTCTTGGGTCGGGCCGTAACAATATTAATATATATTTTTATATGATTGATATTTTAATTAGGTAATTCCTAGTATAAATCTGATAAAAATCTAATACCATTTTTTTTGTTTTAATTTTTTACGGTATTTTTAATAGATAAAAAACTGTTGTGTA
The DNA here is from genome assembly GCF_000817695.3 of Arachis duranensis. Lineage (NCBI taxonomy): Eukaryota > Viridiplantae > Streptophyta > Magnoliopsida > Fabales > Fabaceae > Arachis > Arachis duranensis. Next base: position 16,738,834 of record NC_029775.3, read on the forward strand.
TTTGAATTTTTTTTAAAAATTTGTCCATAGTTAACGAATTACTATATATGTAAGACTGAATTTTAAATTCTTAATATTTACTTAAGCAGATGAATAAATTGATCATTGATTAACTTAAGTAGATACTACCATCTCCTGTCTAGACTCTAGAGCCCAATCGTTTCCCTTTTCTCCAAAACTAAGTGGGAAGCAATAGCCAAAAACACCCCTAAAAATACGCTTGGGTCGCATACCACTTAGAGTATTAAAAAAAATAGAATGATAGAAATTAGAAAGACAAAAACAATGATGACGAAAAAATAAAAAGAGAGAGAGAGAAAAAGCAAATTTAGAAGAATTATGGAGTATTCACCCTTGACCCTCACCTTCAGGGAGTGTAGTGAAATGGCTGACTGGAATGTGGCTAATTGTTTGTGAGAGCCTCAGAAAATTTTAGTAGTACGAATAAAATTATATAAGGATAATTTCTATTTTTAAAGGGTATAGATAAATTTACAAATGCTATATAACTTTATGATAAATAATATGCTTTCTCATCTCAACAAACTATTGAAATAAAAAGCCTAATAATTTCAATTATATGTGAGAAATTAAGTTTCAATTTGACATAATTAATTAATAGGTTACTAGGTTAGTGTCGCAAACTCCGTTAAAAATAATTATTTTATTAAGTTAGTTTATTTATTTATTTTTAGTTTTGATATTAGATTAAATTTGACAAGATAATTATTATAGTATGTTAAATTTAATAAATATATTTTCTTTAACGTAAATTAAAACAATTTATATTTTATTGTCGAACAAACACAAATATGTATAAGAAAATTTTGTGGGGCAAATGCTCCCCCTCACGTACACATGGGTCCGTACCTGAAAAATATTTTATAAAAAATATTTTATTATTTGTTATTATTATAAAATTATGAAAAATAAATAACTAAATAAATAAATAAATAAATAATAGAAAATGCAAATCAAAGAGTATGATAATATCATTTCGCCAATTTCAAGGCAACTCTTATCTTCTTCTTTTTTTCTTTTTTCTTTTTTTTTGATGATAGGCAACTCTTATCTTCTATTATCCCTGTATATAGCTGAATGGCTGATACTGTTAAAATGATCTAAGCTGGAAAAAAAAACAAACACTTTAATTATTCTTGCATTAATAAAGTTATCATTCAATTTTATTATTAATAAAAATATTTTTAAGTAACTTAAAAATATATAAAAAATATCTCATCGTGATAAAAATCTTATTTTATTAACGAAAAACTAATATAATTTGTTTGTCAATAATATCATAATTTTATTTGATACAAAAAAAATTATTTATCATATTATTTTTTTCGATTAACATAAAATATTTCAGTATATGAGTATGTATTATTATATTTTTAAATAATTTAAAAATATTTTTTAGATAACAAAATTTAAAAATATTTTTGTTAACGACAAAATAATTTTAATAATTTGCTCAAAAAAAAATATCATTTAACTAACATGTATAAAACAAAAAGCAATATTATTAGAGTAATTTAATAAAACTTACTTATAATTTTAATATAACTATTTATTTAATTCTTGAATGCTATTCTTGTTTGTTATTTAATTAAAAAGTTTAGAGAACTTAAAACAATTTTTATATTTTCTAACTAAAGTTTTTGAATTTTTATTATTCAGCTAAAAAATCAACAAAGTTCAAAATAATTTTTATGCTAAAATTTTGTTTTAATAATTTTTTATTTATTGTTCAACTAACTACACAAGATATATATGTTATTTTTATCTTTCTTCCAAAGTTTTTTTTAACTTAGTAATCACTTTTTACTTATTATCATCACTAATAATAATAAATAAAAAATATTAGGTGAGCAAATATTTTTAAAATAAATCTAAATAAATTTTATGAATATTTTTTATGTCTTTTTTTTAAGCAACCTTCACTTACATCGTCTTTAGTTTTTTTCAATTCCGTTTTTTATTTATCCATTTTCCTCTTTTTTTTGCATTACTTTTTCTTTCTCTTTTCCCTTCTTCTATATCATCATTATTTTTCCTTCTTCTATATCATCATTATCATCATGTATTTCTCCTTTTCTCTCAAAAAAGAACAATAATTAAAAAAAAAAAGAAAAAACAATGATATAGCAACATACAAGTCTTTATCATAGATAAAGTATTTACTATTTTTTTTAGCTACGGTATTTTTTAATTCAAAAATTAATGATTAATTTATCACAGATTTTAACTCTATTTATAAGTTTATTATTGGCTAATAAATTACTACACATACAAAACAAATTTTAAACCACTAATATTTATTTAAACAGACAAGTATCCACTGCCTAATTAGAGATTTAATGGAATAAAAGATAGATATATAAACTAAGAGAAAAGAACACACACACACACATATATATATATAAAATTTTTCTATGTTGCTTTGTCAGTTTCATAAGCATTCAATTTGAAGAATATGTGTTTTTTTTTTCAAATAAAAATGAACTCAATAACTCAAATATTTCTTTTAATTAATAGTGTTAAGTGTGATATTTTATTATTTAATATTTTTTTCACATTTATTTTTGTGCTTATTTAAATAGTATATGCTAAGAGAATATAAAAATTTACTTGTTGCAATTTATGGTAAGAGAATATAGTATCATGTGTTATTTTTTATTTTTGATAATTTTTTATTAGTTAAAATTTTTTTTCTATTATGGTTAAAAAATTTATATTATTTTTTAATAAATCATGTATAATTAAAAATTTTTCCTTTTTTTATTTTACCTTTAAAAAAATGAAAAAGAGAAGAAATAAGTAAAAATAAAAATAATAATAATTGTTTTTATGGTTAAACATATATAATTGTTTTTATGTAAAAATAAAAATAATAATAATAAAAAATTATTAAATCATAATTTAATTAAATTTATAAAATTATTTAATAAATTTTTATTATTAATATTATATAAAGATAATTGTATACGAGTTTTTATTAAAAAAATAATACATAAAAAAACAACAAAACATAGCAGCAATAATAGAAAAAAAAAAGAAAAATATGCAGAGAAAAAATGTGTGATTTATACGCACGCTATGTGAAGATGTTTTTTTAGATTTTGACTAATTTAAGTAATTTAATTAGTGGTGGGAGAGAAGAATGAATGAATGATGAATGGATACCTACTTCCATAAAGAGATGCAATAATGATAATATACATTTCATTTAATATTGCCAGCAACCTTTCCAACCGATTTCCAATTTTTTGTCGACGAAAAGTTTTTAAGTTATTTATTTGAACGGCGCTAAACTAAATGTTATTTAAATACCAATGCAAATTGGCACAGATAAATGAGGATCTGTATCTTTTAACTATCTCTTTCGGATTCGATATTCATTGGAGAATGAAAATATAACTTGTTTACTTGAAAGGATCACCTACTTTGTATATCTCTGCAGTACTTGAAGAATTAGTCATTGGACTTTCAAACTGATGGATACCCTGGTATAAACTAAAAAATTAAATATTATTTAAATTATATTATTTGAAATTATTTTTAAATAAAAAATTATTAAAATTGATATAAATTTAAATAATTATTTATATTATTCTATTTTAAATATTTAAAAAAATTCTAATTATTTTTACTAATTTTAATA
>NC_029775.3:16742535-16743565 GCF_000817695.3 Arachis duranensis
ATTTAATTTTTTAATAAAATTAATAGAATCATAATACAAAAAAAGGTTCTATACAAAATGAAATAATAAAAATGATAAAAAAAGCTCATATAAAAAAAAATAAGAACTCAACAAAAAATAATAACATACACGAGTTCATAAAAAAAACAAAATTTATGAGATGAATAATGAAGAGCAAAATTTAATAATCATAACAGTTAAAATTTTAATTTTAGGTGAACACAAATTAGATTATAAAATCACGTTTATTTTCAGAAAAAATAAAAGTAGTCAAACACACAAATAAAACTTATTTTAAATTAGAAGTGATTAAATTCAAATTGATTCAAATTGAACTCTCATCTAATCTAATCCAAACTAAAAATTAATTAAAATCACATTAATTTAAATTTGATTAGATTCTATATTTTACAAATTTTATAAATTAGATCGAAATTAATTTGATTGGATTCTATATTTTACAAATTGTATAGATTGAATCGGATTTTAGATCTATTTTTTAAAACCGATTCCATCCAATCTAAATCACACAATATGTTATAATATTATTATATTTATAATATATTTAATTTATTATATATTTTTATATTATTTATATTTTATTATTATTTAATAAATATTTTATATTCAAAATAATTTTTATTTATTTATTTTAATTAATTTATACTTTTAATTTTATTGTTACATTATTATTGATTTTTTAAAATATTATTAAGATTTATTATTTTATTATTAGTTATTTAAAATTTAATATTAAAATTTATTATGTATATTTAATTTTTTTTAATTTATAAAACTAAAAAAAATACATATTAGAACCAAACCAAGATACAGTATAATAAACCAATATATATCACCACCAGCGTTTTGCTTTCTTAGATTCTTAGAGAGTGTTTGTAAGAATGGGTCACACAACCTTGGAAGTTGGAGCTGATGGGGTTGGCATCATCACCATCATCAATCCCCCTGTTAATTCTCTCTCCTTTGATGGTATTTCCTATTCCCTTTCCATTTTCCAGTTTGCTAACTT
>NC_029775.3:16743678-16753289 GCF_000817695.3 Arachis duranensis
CCCCTCTCTCTCTCTCTCTCTCCAATTCTTTGCATTTTTATTATATTAATGATCGTCTCTGTTGTGTGGATATCTAGTTTTGAGCAGTTTAAAGGAGAATTTTGATCAGGCTTTACACAGAGATGATGTCAAGGCAATTGTTGTTACAGGTATTGCAAGAGTTTCTGAATTGAGCTTCTTTCTAAGCATGGTGATTGGTCAAATAGTAGAGACTTGCAATACTGCAATTTGTTCTGTTTAAGTAATTTAATGATATAGGTTTGTGCTTTGTAGGATTTGATGTAGAAACTAGAAAGCAGTAACAGGTAGGTTATTTATTAGAGCCTATTTTCTAGGTGTAGAAGGTAACTAGGCGCAACAACTTCAATGACTAGGGTTGGGGCTAGCTAGATTAATTAGTCAATGTTTGGGTTTGGTTGAAGATATAAACAAAGTTGAATAACTTGTATAAGGAGAGGAAGTACATTTTAAATAGCAGTCAACAAAGCTTCAAGGTCTTATCTAATTAATCCTTTATAAGTTTATAGTATTTCTGATCCTTTTTATTGCTTAGCAAAATCTTATTTATATAAACATCAATAACCTAATACATGTTAAGCTTTCCACCCCATGTTGTCTAAACTATAGTCATTTGTATGATTGTAATATTTAGATTAATGTTAAACTATATAAACATCAAGCAGCTAGCATTCTGGGAAGTCTTTATCTTCAACAAGAGATAGTTTTTCCTTTCCAAAATGACCTAAACTATGGCTTATAGTTAAATCTTTGTTGTTGTATCAGGTGCAAAGGGCAAATTTTCTGGTGGTTTTGATATTGCTGGTTTTAGTAGAATTCAAGCGGGAAAAGGTAATTGATTGGGAAATAATGTGTGTTTTTGTGTGTGTGCTTGTGTGGTTATTTCTATTTTAGTAATTATGTTTTTGTTTATCTCCGTACATAGAGATTTCAAACCCGAGTTTGCTATCAGTTGAAATCATCACTGACACTGTGGAAGGTAACTAAAACTTAATTTCATGTTAATTCCTTTTTTCTTTGGCTAATCAGTTTCTTATTTAAATTACTTTCAATCTATTCACTTCACCTCTCAGCGGCAAAGAAACCTACAGTTGCTGCCATCGATGGTCTTGCCCTGGGTGGGGGGTTAGAGCTTGCAATGGTATGTTTTTCCTATGGTTTATGATAAGAAAATGCCATTGTTTTCTTTTTTTACCCCATAGAAATGAATTGCCCATTTTTCTTCTTACAGGCATGCACGACTCGGTTATCGACCCCAACTGCTCAACTAGGTTTGCCCGAACTTCAGCTGGGGTTAATTCCCGGGTTTGGAGGTACTGATACTTTCATTATCAGTTGAACATTGCTCGTGTTATTAACCAAAATCAATGTTTTTGTCTATTATATGCTTTATTGAATCTTTTTGTTTGACATGTATGTATTACAAACGGCTGCTAACTAGCATGCTTCATGAGTAATTAATCTATGTTATCGAACTTTCTTGCAAAAGATATCAGTTTAAAGACTACTATGTTGATTAAGTCTTTGATGGTCAACAAAAATTGAAGAAAAGGTTAGGCCATGAATAACAATGCATAGTCTTGAGAGTTCTAGCAATAACCCTAATAAAGAAATTGCCATGAGGTGCAAAATTTTCAGTAGCATTATAATTATTAATCTGGAATTGATCAATCTTTGTAGGGACGCAACGACTACCTCGTCTTGTTGGCCTGGCAAAGGCCCTTGAGATGATGCTGGTATGCTGTATTTTATTGCTTCCTTTTCTTGTTTGAACTTTGCCATTCCTTCGGTGAAGAACTGAACTGAAATTTGTATGTCCAAACTCAAGGTTAGCGTTCACAGAGAGACCGTGTTCACTGTGCTACATTTAAATTCCAATGGTCAACAATCTTTTGGTTCATTTCTACATCCTGAATGAATTGCATTATTCTTGTTCCTAGAGAGATGTAATTTCTACCTACTTTTCTGTGGTTGTCGATTAATTATTTTCCACATTTTGTTTTCTTGAATGAAGACCTCAAAGGCAGTTAAGGGGGAGGAAGCTTGTAGTTTGGGGCTTGTAGATGCTGTAGTATCACCTGATCAGTTGGTGAACACTGCACGGCAATGGGCTCTGGATATCTTGGAACGCCGACGACCATGGCTTTGTAGTCTTTACAGGACTGACAAAATAGAACCCCTTGGGGAAGCAAGAGAGATATTGAAGTTTGCAAGAGATCAGGCACGAAAGCGGGCACCTAATCTGACTCACCCTTTGGTTTGCATTGATGCGATCGAGACAGGAATAGTTTCTGGTCCTCGTGCAGGACTCTATAAGGTTGTCAACTGTCTCCGTTATTGCTTTTCCTCATTCCTATTATTGTTGCAGAAACGTGTATGAAACTGTCATATCTTGGCAGGAAGCTGAAGTCTTTGAAGGGCTGGTTACTTCAGATACTTGCAAGAGCTTGGTTCACGTATTTTTCTCTCAACGAGGAACATCTAAGGTATTTAGAAGTTTTATGTCTAAATTTTACCCCTTTCCCTTTGACTCGGGTAGGGATCCCAAGGCTATATAGGGTTTATATGGGGAAAAGGAAAATGTTCATATGTACAGTTTAACAATACAATCTAAACCCACTTTCACTGAACTGAAGTTCAGTTGTGAATGTTCTATTGAATTCTATTTGGTTTCTCTTTTTTATACTTTTTACCCTTTTATTTTTTTATTTTCATTTTTACCTGTGGCTGTTCCAAAGGAAGGACATATACAACAGTAACTAAGCCACACAAGAAAAGGCACGGCTGCAGTTTCACATATACATTCAAGTGATTGTTACTCTGTAACTTGGGCTGCTTTTTGGGAATTCATTTAATTCTTTTCTTTCTTAAGCTTGATGTTTATTGATCAATATTTATTTTCTGATATTTACAGGTTGCTCCTTGTTTAATTTGTGGTTTACAATTAAGAGATTGAAATTGTTGTGAATCCCGATCTCTGACTATAATGTGTATGTATAGGGTCATTCTAGTATGCCTATGCTATGGTGGCTATGGTGTTTCAAAAAGTGTTTCTTTTAAAAAGTGTTGCTAAAAAAAATGTTACCAAAATGTAAAAACAGAAGTGACTTTAATTTTAACAACACTTGCATAGTCACTGTGGCCACCATAGTCATAAGCATACTAGAATCCACCATAGTCATAAGCATACTAGAATCCACCATACATATATACACACATACATATTGAATTTGATCAGTTGAATTTTTATATGTTCTCAGTAAAGTGACCTAGTATTATATGGTCAATTAAGAAGGTTGGAACCTCAATTTACATGTTCTCCGTAAAGTGACCTAGTATGTTGTGTGTGTGTGTGTGTGTGTGATGAATTACCAATATTTCTGGCATGAACAGGTACCCGGGGTTACCGATCGCGGGTTAAAACCAAGAGCAGTAAAAAGGGTTGCAATTCTTGGTGGAGGACTGATGGGCTCCGGAATAGCAACAGCCTTAATTCTTAGTGGCTATCCTGTTCTCTTGAAAGAAGTAAATCAGAAGTTCTTGGATGCTGGTCTTAATAGGGTTAAAGGTGAGAAGGAATTCTTGTAATTTTTTGTTTCTGCTTAATATTAAGCTTTGATTTTGCAAACTCAGTTGTGTTCTCATGCAACATTTTTCTTGATGCAGCAAATTTACAAAGCCGTGTCAAGAAAGGGAAAATGACTCAGGCAAAATTTGAAAAAACCTCGTCTCTTCTCAAAGGTACCCTTGACTATGAAAACTTCAAAGATGTGGATCTGGTGATTGAGGTAATTTGAGGCATCTCAATATATGTTTTCTCATTGACTGTCATGATTGCGCTTTATCCGTAACCTGCACAATCTTTAAACTATTGCCACTTGATGTTTGGACAGGCTGTTATTGAGAAGGTTGACTTAAAGCAACAGATCTTTGCTGACCTTGAAAAGTTTTGTCCACCTCATTGCATACTTGCAAGCAACACTTCTACAATTGACTTAAACCTGATCGGAAACAGGACCAAGTCTCAAGACCGGATTGTTGGGGCCCATTTCTTCAGGTATTATCAATCTTTAAAACACTTTTTATTTTTTTTCTTTTTTCTTTTTCTGTAGTATATTTCCGACATAAAAAATTACATGAGTCTGCAGCCCAGCACATATTATGCCTCTTCTGGAAATTGTACGTACCGAGCATACATCTGCCCAAATAATAGTTGATTTGCTAGATGTTGGAAGGAAGATAAAAAAAACTCCAGTGGTGGTTGGAAACTGTACTGGATTTGCTGTTAATAGGATGTTCTTCCCATACACTCAAGCAGCTTTCTTGCTTGTTGATCATGGTGTAGATGTTTACCAAATTGACAAGGCAAGGGTCTGATTCGTCAGACATTTACTAATGCAGATTGGTTGACCTCGTTGGTTTTGGAGTGGGGGTTGCAACTGCCATGCAATTTATTGAGAATTTTCCTGAGAGAACTTATAAATCGATGCTTCTTCCACTTATGATAGAGGATAAGAGAGCAGGTATAGAAGAGATCATCTCATGTGCTGATATTATCTCCTTGTAACGATTGAAATTTTGTAACAATATTTCTTGGAATACATTTAGTCAACTGTAAATCTTTGTTTAATGGTTAGCATGTTCTTCTAACAGGTGAAACTACTGGCAAAGGATTTTATTTGTATGATGATAGGCGCAAGGCTAGACCTGATCCGGAATTGAAAAATTATGTTGAGAAGTCTAGGAGCATTACTGGTGTCACTGTTGATCCCAAGGTATTTTCATCCTTCCTAAATGATTTATACTGGTTTGAACCGAAATTTTAGTTCATGTTCATTGTAAAGTATATATTGGACACTGATTTTTTGCATCTGGTCCTGTGAAGCTCGCAAAATTACCTGAAAAAGACATCATAGAGATGACCTTCTTTCCTGTGGTGAATGAGGCTTGCCGGGTCCTTGACGAAGGTATCGCAGTCAAAGCATCAGATCTTGATATTTCGTCTGTGATGGGCATGGGTTTTCCACCTTACAGGTTTGTTTGAGTAATTGTTTTGATACACTTCCACCAAATAATGAATAAGAACCATTTGTTCCATTTTTACAGTGCATGTTTAGTAATCAATTTTGCGCTTTTCGTTTTTGTACTGAATAGTGGATCTGTTAATTTAATCAGGGGTGGTATCATGTTTTGGGCTGACTCTCTTGGATCCAAATATATTTACACAAGATTGGAGGAGTGGTCAAAATTGTATGGAGAATTCTTCAAGCCTTGTCCCTACTTGGCTGCAAGAGCTGCCAAGGGGATCCCTCTGGTGAGAATTCTATACTCATCTGTTTTCATTTAATCTATGTACTTCGGATGCTTTCTAGGATTGCTTACCCAACCGTATTATCATTTTGCGACTGGCGTTCCTGTTCCTGTTCCACCTGGTGGAATCAACTACATAGTTTATATTTTAGACAACATTATAGTATCCTAACATAAATCATGCTTATGTTCATTTGGTCACTGCTTTAATGCCTTATACTATTGAAGTTGCCCAAATCCTTAAGATCTATGGTAATATGAAATATCTAATATGCCTTAATTTAATCTCATTGTGCAAGTATTGGAACCTTAAAAAGATTAACCGAATGTGCTATCTATTTAGTACTTTTCCTTTGAAGTTCAATATATTTGTTGAACCAACAACTTTTCCATCTTCTTGTTCTGGTAGTTTGGAATTCTGACTCGATGTTTGATAGGTGTTCCGAAAAGGGTTTGGATCTTCTAAAGTGACACTCAGAAAATAGTAGGTTAATCTCCATTTTCATGGATCCTACTTAATGATCCAAAGGAGGTTAACCCTTTATTTTCTCACTCTTCATGAATGCTTACTTTAAGGCTCTAAATCCTTGAAAGCTAAGCCCATATAGAAAGATTCACTTCTATGTCATATTTCTTTGATATAAAAAAGGGATCTTTTCCATTTGTTTTAAAGTTTTAATTGCTTAGACCGAAACCTTGTATGTGAATCTGTGACAAACAACAAAAAGAACCTAAAACACAATAGGTTTTAACAACCCTTGGAAGCTTTAATTTTTGGCAAATTATATAGTACTTTAACAATGATCGTTGATTTTTTGGAGAGGGTATTAGTAAATTGTTATTCTCATTTATTTATTTATTTATTTATTTTCAGAGTGACTCAGTGGAGCAAGGAAAGTCACGGTTATAAGATTGAATAGACCAATGCATGTTCAGTTATTATAGTTTCTGTTCAATTATGTAGGATTATTGAATGCTCAAATGAAATGTGATATTAGTTTGTAGAAACATATATATATAATGGCAACCCTTCTATATAGTTAGTTGCTGCAATCAACTTCTTGTGTTAAGATATTATGATGCTTATTACAATTCGATAATTGCATTCACATTTTTAATACTTGTTTGGGTGTGTTAAGTTGATAAAAAAAGATATATTTTCAATGAATTTTTTTTAGCGTGTTTAATAATTTTTTAGTAGTAAAAAAAAGAAAAATATAAAAATATTTTTTTTGAAAAGTTATGATTTACATTTTTTTAAAAAGATTATTTTTAGAAAAAAATATTTTTTATATAATAAATAAACAAAAAATATTTTTATATTGTTATACCCAAACACAATTAATAGATAAAAAGATATTTTTGCATAAGAGTTTTTAGAAGCACATTTTAATAACACTAACAAAGGAAATATTTGATTGAGCTTTTGAAAAGATAAATCTTTATATTTTCAATACATTAAAAATTTTAAAAATTTCTATCATTATATTCTTGACATCTATTCTCATTTCTGAATAACGTTTATCTTCATAGTTGCACGTATGTGTTCAAATTAACGGTTTTTTTAGTGGGAGACTTATTAAAACAATTATAATTTTTATTGAAAATATAATCAATCAGAAAAAAAAAGACAAAAAATATCTCTAGTATTATTTTTTCTATTAATTTTATATTTTTCTAACTTCTATTTTTTAATTAATAATAAATGGTATAGTAGATAATTAATGACTTTTGAAATTAAAAGAAAATGACATTTAATTTCCAACGACAATAAAATAAAAAGAAATAATGAATTTGAAAAGAAATAATGAATTTGAAATGGAGGAAGACTTTTCGTATATTATTTAATTATTTTGGGAAAAAAAGGGCTTTTTCATAGAAATGCAATTGAATTTTTTATTGCTTAAAAAATTAAGTGTATCTTATCTTTATTTTTATCTAATTAGAAAGACTTTTGGATGATATGGCATGCTGTGATTGAGTTTGAGAGATAATGTATTTATCTGTTAACATTAGGTCTTTTTGAGAACATTATTTTTTAATAAAAAAAAATAGAAAAATAAAAGAAAAATAGACGGATGAAAATTCTTGAATTTTAATTAATTTTTAATAATTTGTAGTTCCTAATAATCTTTTTTATCATTTTCAAAGAATACACTAAATGTATTGTTTGAATTTATTAGCAATTATTATGAGTATGACATATAGTTATTGTTCTTTGTAGAAAAATTAGTGTTTAATTCATTCATCACTACAACTTAACAAAAAAAATACTATGCTAATTAAAAAATATACCTTACCAGAAAATTGGAGGCAGGTGAGGCAGCAGTGGCAACATCACATGTAAGAAACAACAATCGTAGGTCCTTTGGCTTTTACATTTTGTGGCTGCAAATTATTGAAAACGATGCCTAACCTAGACTCTAAAATTTAAACATAATAATAATTGTCCGGAGATCAGAACTGAATAACACGTGATCATATACTCATATCTGAAACCCAAAAACAAACTCACAAAATTCCATATGTTTTTTAAGATTTTCACTTAATTTTAGTGTCACAATCAGGTATTAAATTTTATAATATTTTTTAAAAGTGGAATAATACGTTTTTTGTGTATTAATGATATACTTTCTGTCCTATTATATATTTAAATATTAAAAATATAATATGTCTTTTCTAAATTTTTCTGCTCCAAATTTTAAAAAATATTGTAAAATTTAATAATTGAGTATTACTCTAAAATTTGGTCAATAATATTTGAAAAAATTAGTCACGAAATTTGGATAAAATTCAATTTAATTTCTCAAATTTTTGTATAGCTTAATATTTTTAAATTTTCATTAACCCAAAATATATTTAATTTAGTTTCTTAACTTTTAATTAACCTAATTTAGTATCTATATTGTAACTTAAGTTAATTCTTCAAATACTATTTTTCGTTAATGGTGTAATGACATGGCTAGTGAAATTTTTTTCATATATATATAAACCCTCGAATTCAAGCAGCTCTCGCTCACCAGTCACCACTCACTACGCTGAAGAAACTAACATGGCGGAACTCAATTTCTTTGTTGGGGTCATAGGTATAATCTTGATTGTTGAATAAATGTAAAAAAAATGTGTGTAGAGAGAGAAAGAGGAGGAGGTTTGATGAAGTGTTTCCATAAGTGGTTGTTTCTTTATTTAAGTGAATATGTTTGATTTTGTGTTTTCCATAAGTGGTTGTTTCTTTGTTTAAGTGTATAGATTAGAATTAGATTGTTTCCATAATTGGTTATTTCTTTGTTTGTTGCAGGGAACATCATCTCAACCCTCATGTTTCTTTCTCCTATGTAAGGCTCTATCTTCACCTAGTTCTTCTTATTTTGCATCCTCCAAATTAAATGTTTGTATGTAAAGAATTATTAGCATGCATACAGGGATACATTTGTGAGAATAATAAAGAAAAAATCAACGGAAGATTTCTCAAGCATGCCTTATATTTGCACATTGCTTAACTCCTCTCTATGGACTTACTATGGAATCATAAAGGAAGGAGAGTACCTTGTGGCCACTGTTAATGGCTTCGGTGTCTTCGTCCAGATTATCTACATTCTTCTATTCCTTCTCTATGCACCAAAAACAATCAAGGTATACTCTTCTTTTTTTTTTTAAAATTTTAGTATTTGATAATATATATCTTTTAAGTACAACTCTTGAGAAGTCAGTAGTTTTTAATCATTTTGATAAGTATTTAGTTAGTATTGATATTAAATTGTTATTAATTAAATAAATTATTACTGGTCAAATGTTAATAAAAAATGAAAATATTTACTGGATTTTTTAATTTAAAATAAAAATAAAAAATATTTTTTGAAATTTAGTTAAAGTTTGATTTGGTATGTGTGTAATATATTTCAGATAAAGAGTGCGATTATGGCTGGGATATTGGATGTTGGGGTGTTGGGAGCAGCAATATTAACAAGTGAAATAGCATTGAAGGGAGAGGCTCGTACTAATGCAGTTGGTGTCATGGGTGCAGGCCTTAACATTCTTATGTATGCTTCACCTCTTGCTGCCATGGTAACTCATATTTTTACATTCATTTCTTCATATTATAACTAAAATATCACTAATTCCAAATTAAATTCCTTATTTTCCTTTATTAGTCCATGTCAATAGTTTTGATTATTGTTGCAATAATAAACATTAGAAACTTTAAATTTACGAAACTAGTTATCTCATCAATTTAAAAATCATTCATATTGTATGTGGGTGTATAAAAATGCAGCCACGTGTTG
>NC_029775.3:16753407-16767029 GCF_000817695.3 Arachis duranensis
TACATTTTGGACGGACCAAGTATTCAAATTAGTTTCCTAATGACGTGTTTCGCTCACCATCTCATGCTTCCACAAAAAATCTAGCTCTGACACAGTAACTCTAACACATGTTCATATTTTGTGGATCTAATTCTAAGCTTAACAACCTCATTTAATTTGTCACAAAAAGACATTAAACAAAATCTTAAAAGCTAGCCTGCATTCAGATTTCTTTGCATACAGCATGTGAGTAATGTTTCTTTTTTAAACTATTTTATGGATATTAAAAATCAGTCCATATATATTTATATATATTATTTTATATATTTTTTAATAAATTAATTAATTAATTATTAAAATAATTAAATTTAATATAATAAAAATAATTAATTTTTGTTATAATATAAAATATGTGTTTTTATACAATAACTAATTTTTTATATTCATATAAAATGATTATTTTGTAAAATTATTTTTTATGTAAATATTGTGGGAGAAAATATCTCGTCCAAAATGTTTGGTAATTAAAAAAAATTAACAAAAAAATAGTTATAATTTGTCTTATTTAATATTTATTAATTATTGCGATAATTAATAAATATTAAATAAGATAAATTCTGTTCGTTTTTTTTGTCTCCTTTAACATTATGTTTAAAGGTTATTACCTCTCCCACAATTCTTTCCTTCTCATTGATAGTAATTAAGTGCATACATTGAGATTTTTTTAGTAATTAATTATCAATAACTATGAGAGATTATTACTTAATTAAAGGAGAAAAAAATAAAAAAATCAAACTTGTTTTATTTAAGATGCATAAGTTGAACCCTTTTTTTATTATTTCTCTAACATTATCCATATTACATGCTAAATCTTTTGTTAACTTAGCTTGTTATTACGCTTCTTCATCTGATTCTTTTTTTTATTTGAGCATTCGTTCATATCTTCTCTTTTTTTATGAACTGATCTGAACTACTGACGCTATATTAAAATATCATTTTCAGAAAACAGTGGTGACGACAAAGAGTGTAGAATATATGCCATTCTTTCTTTCGTTTTTCTTCTTTCTAAACGGTGGCGTTTGGTTGTTTTACGCTTTTCTTGTTCGCGATGTTATTCTTGGGGTAAGTCTACATTCTTCTTTCCTTTTATTTGGACTAATAGTTAAAGATGATACTTCAATTATAATATTTTCACGTGAATTTACATATTTAATTGAATATATTTGACTGAATCATCTAACTATTCACACTATAATCTTCATGTGAAAATAATGGTATTTCAATGATCACCAAATTAACAAGTTGATACTATATTGTATCTATAGAAATGGAAAATCATCATCTAAGCACACTTCAAAGCAGGGATTGGAAGAAGGATCTGAATACAATGAGCATCTCATTTCTCATCCCCAACTTAGCTAAAACCTACTTCAATTCCTTAGCTTGTCCAGATCTTCATCATTATATGGTGAAGTCTATGGTATGGAGATATGGTGGGCCACATTTTTTGCAATATTTTTTATTTTCATTTTTACATTAAAAAATGTTTTTGAATATTTAAAAAAATTCCTTTAATTTTAGTAATATTTTAAAAATATTGTTAAAACTATATAGTCACAATGGTCGTCATAGCATGCAACTTATATATGTATGTCATGTTTGCAAATCTTTTATGTAATATTACATACACTTTACTCTTCATAAGTATTGAGTGATCAAATCATAAATTTTTTTTTAAAAAAATTGTTAATGTATTTAAAGTGTGTTCCACATATTTAAGGGAAATGTTCTTATTCTTCGGTACCAAAAGGATTACAAAAAGAAAAAAAAAAGATAAATGTTCTTGCTTTAGGCCTTAGGGTAGCAATATTTGAAAGGAAAGTATAAGGAGATAATGAGAATACTAAACAAGGTGAATAATAGATATATTGAATGTTCAATTCAATAGGTATGCAGATAATTATGTTAATTATTCTTAATTGGATGGTTATTTTTTTATTCGATTTACTCATACACAGTTAATAATAGCTGGATGTTCAATTCACTAGGTATGCGAATAGTTATCCTAATGTTAAGGTTTAGGAAGTAATTTGGGAGTAGAGTATTTTTTTACTTTATTGGATCAATTCTAAAATCCATTGTTCACATTATTTAAAAAAATTATTGTCTACCTAACAAAACTGATATTTTAATCCTCCGAGTCCCATCAGTCTTGTTATGACACATAACCAAGGTTGCAAGAACCGAACCGGTCAAGTTACTGATTTAATGGTTCAATGGTCCAATCGTGGTTGAACCGTGATCGAATCGGTTTCGTTAAATATAAAATAAAATTATTAAAAATATAATATAAATCTTTTAAAATTTAAATTCAATCATTCATATAATAATAAAATTTAAAATTTCATAACCTACCCACTAACTAAACTATATCTCATCTCATCGTTAAAATTCTACATTCAAATTCAAAAATCACAATTTATAACTAAAAGAAATCATGGCATAAATACTATATCCATATTCAATAACAATCACCAACAATCAATAATAATATCAATAATTACTTAATTAGACAAAACTCACTCAATTAATGTCAAATTACTAATTAGAAATAGCTATGAACCAATCTCAGCAGCAACAATTTTTTAAGGTGTGCAAAACAAACTATCCCCTACCCCCTTAAAATCTAACTTCATGTTTCAGCCACTACAGCAATTACAGTAAAATAAAACCTCAGCCATTACAGCAATTACAGTAAAATTCAGAATTACAGCAATTCAAAATCCAAAATTATATCAATTCTGTTCAGCATTATAAAATTATACCAAAATTTAATTCAGCATTCAAAATCCAGGATCTGAAATTATATCAAAATTAGGAGGATTATTAGAAGAATACATTACAGAATATAGAATTCCACAATGAGATCACTAGTTTTCAACCATTAACAGAAAATAAATTCAAAAGAAAAATTCAAGTTCCTTCACAAACCAAAGAACGAAACAGAAAATAATGTTAAAATTACTTTCAATAGCAAGGGTATGTGCCAAATATTCGGCACATCATGGAGACAGAAGTAATGTTCTGAAAAACGGTTTTGAAATTCTATTCAGCATTCAGTGTTATCTGTAGCAGAATTAACAGAATAAAAAATTAATTGAAAAAATAAAGAACTCTGCAGCAACTCCAGCAAGCCAGTGATTCATACAATTAATAGAATAAAAAATATTAATTGAAAAACTGAAAAACTCTGTAGCAACTCCAGCAAGTCAGCAATTCTTATCATTATGAGTTTATCAAAAAAATTAATTAAAACACTAAGAAGCTCACTGAGGCAGAGAAAGCAAAGACAGCCTAAAGTAGCATAGAGATGCTCGGCAGGACAAAGCCGGCCGACAACAGAAGCTATGCCCCGACCTTCCGACGATGAGGGCGATAGAAGCTTCAAACGGACCACCCGACGACGACGATGGCGATAGAAGCTTCGAGTGGTGATGGTGGCAACGACTGGTGGCCACTGCCGGTGCCGATAGTGGTAAGGACGGTGGAGTGGAGGCGTTCCTGCCGGCTTCAGCCTTCAGCTCATTGAGAAAATTAGGATTGGAAGGGGAGAGAAAGGCGTTAGGCTCGAAGGGATTGGGTGGGTTATGGGCCTTTCGAACTTTTTTTTTTCAAGCGTCAAAAAACGACGGCGTTTTCTATAAGGATGGCAAAATTGGACTTCTAAAAAACCCGTCCGGTTCGTCCGATTCACCAGTTAACCACTGATTTAACCGGTTTTTTATCAATTTTTTGTCGAATGGTTTTAAGAATCATCCAGACCGATCAGATGACCAATTTCCAGTTAATTCAGTTAAACCGACCGATCCGATCCGATTTTCAGAACGTTGCACATAACTAATGTGTTATGATTTTGGAATCTATCTTTAAAGCAAAAATATAATATAAATATACTTGATAGAAAATTCGTTTAGCGGTAAAGAGCGTAGCAGAAATACAAAGTTTTTATAATAATTCTTTTGTATATTTTAAATTTCTTAAAAATAAAAATATAAAATTCAAAATGTCCGTCTCTATTTTTTGTTTTTTCAAAAGACAGAATACAAAATATGCATGTTTTTCTTGAACATACTTTAATAGCAATGCCTTACTTTTTTCCTTCTGTGTTTATTATTATTACTTTTTTGGCCTTGCTTCTGTGTTTATTTTAAACTTATGTCAAAGTCGATAAGATATAGGACATAGAGATGTTAGCGAGTTTTCAGAGTTCAGACCCTAATATAAATTTAAAAGAATAATGTTATACATTCAATTTTTTTTTGTTAATCAAGTCTAATCAAATTAGTCTAACATAATACAAATTAGTTATAGATAACATTATTACAAGTCTTATTATTTAATTTAGTTTAAGTTAGTTCATAAAAAAATTTAGATGTATAACATACATTACTCAATTTAAAACAAAAAGAGGTAAACATTTTGTTGTCTACATTTTTTTAGTCATTACAATACTCACACACCTGGTCCACAATTTAAGTCTCATTCGAGTCTGGGCAGAAATTTGAACTTGGTGCAGCTTGATTATGAAGCAATGACATTGTCACTTGGTCTAGGCAATGTCTGGATTAAAAGGATTGCCTCAGTTTTAGGCTTGGTCTATATGTAGGTGGAGCAGGAAAAAAAATTCAGCTATAATATTAGAATCCTTTAGTTATAAGGTCCAGAAAAAATTAAGAAAAAAAATATAAAAGACTTTAATAGAAAGCAAAAAAAAACCCTTTAGTTATAAGGTCCAAAAAAAGTTAAGAAAAAAATATAAAATACTTTAATTAAAAAAAATAGAATCCTTTAATTATAAGGTAAAAAAAAAAACAAAATACTTTAATTATATCGACTCTCTAATAGTACCATTTTAGAAACTATTTCGCTAACAACTAATTTTGGGAGCCAACACTTTAAATCAACCAATAATTGAACATTAAAAAAAATCTCAAACCGAAGATAATAAAAATATCTAGAACTCAAATAAAAGAACATTTAAAAGTAAAATAAAGTAAAACTAATTTAAGATTTAAAATTTAAATTTTAAAATTTTAAAATTTAAAATTTATAATTTTACAATTTAGAATTTAGCATGATCGATGATAGACGGTGGTGGTAGATGGTGGTTGGTGGTGAATGAATAAAATTTGTAGTATTAAAAGGAAAAAGATAATTAAAAAAATTGTAAGTAATTGAATTTGTTTGATTATTAACTGAAGTTAGTTGGTCTTTTTTATTGGCTCTCTAATTGGGTTGTTTTTTTTGTTTTGTTCATTAAAAATAATTTAAATACATAATTAATTGATAACAATAATCGTATTCTTATACTAGTATAAGAGCATTTAGTGTATGAATAATAATATTATTTTACAAATATAAGTATATCTAGATTAACAAGGTAATAAAAGTAGCATATTCGAGAGTGCATACCGCAGAGCGCTTTTGCTTCGCTTGTGGCTCAAACTATGCCTGCAAGTTGTGGGCACATGTCAATGGAAAATGGAAACAAAACAAATCTAAGTAACTTGCGTGTGTCTGTGGGGTTCCTTTTTTGAATTTTATTAGTTAAGTCTGTAATATAATTATAGTGTTCCCGAAAGTAATGACTCGTCCCTGTACGTGCGCTTGTCCCTTGCGACACTCATTTTTATAATTTCGGTACTTATCATCGAATTGAAGAGAACGAATTAAACTGCATGCAGTTGCGTTTTGTGAATTAGTTGAATGAATTTTGACCCTTAAATCCTAAATAACTATCAAAATTCAAAATACGAGATACATTTGGTTGAAAATTTTATCACACATGAAATTTAAGTTAGATTGGGGGTTTGAAGCCTACATAACCCAACCTAAGCATCTTGCTCCACCCTTAGTCTTAAATTTGTGGGAATTAAACCTTGTTTAATGTAAAGTAGTGTTAAGTTTGCATAGAGAGATAGGACATCTCTAATGCTAATTCTAATTTTATTTTAGATTTTATAAAAATATTTGTAGAATCATATATTATAAATAATAATTTAAAATTAAAAATAAAATTTGTTCTTTTAATACTTATTATTTAGTTCAATTAGAATGGTATATAATTTTAAATTATTTCATCAATATAATTATATGAGTGACAAAATTTTATTAATTTTTTATTAAATAATATCGTATTTTTAAGATGATATCGATTTCATTTCATAAATTAATTCCAATACAAATTTTAAATATAAATCAATTTACTTTTTAAAAATATAAAAAATAATACTTTAAAAATATTCTATTAAAAATGCTCAACAAAGGAGTCGTGTTACACATGATGGCTAATAGTTTTATAACCTACACGTAATCAAGAGAAAACATAAAAAATTAATTAATAAGAGTTTATAATTTTAATCCAGTAACAATATAAAATATTTTATACAGTTATACAATTATATCTGTATTTTTTAATGATCATTTAAACGATCAATAAAAATAATAGTTATTTTTGATAATGTACTGTTACATAATTAGATGCACGTATAAATCTATTTTATGCTGTTAGTGTATCAAAATTAAATTCATAAAATAAACACAAATTATTTTTAATATAGAAATGAAAATAGTATTTTAGTTAAATATTGATATTTAAAGTATATTATAATATTGTAAAAGTACAAAACATATGTCCAACACGCATCTTATATATTGTCAAGATGATGACACGTATTCAACATACATCCTCCGTATTGCATATAATACATTCTGTATGTTAACTCTCTACTTACAAAATTTATTTACATATAATTACATCAAATAATCTCATTTTTAACAAAAACATTAATATTTATTTCATATAAAAAAATTAACGAAATAAACACTTCTTTTTATATTTTGTTTTCTCAAATAGAAATTTTCTAATGAAGTACATCTTATATGTACTTTTTTTTCTGGTTGTCTTGGTTAAATATTATTTTGTTTTTGAAATTGATAGCCTATTTATATACGTGATAAAAAAAAGTACAAACAGAAAGGATTAGTTAACTAAAAAGATGATAAAAAGATAATAAAAGATAAGAAGTCTACGAACTATTCAAAATAAAAATAAATACTGTTTTAATTCTTAAAGTTTGGAGTTAAAATTAAAATTATTTTTAATTTATTTTTTAATTTAAAATCGTCGTACATGATTAACGAAATGTCATATATGACAGTAGTACAAGAACAAGATGGATAATATGGAGAACAAGTATAAGTTCCAAAGTACAAAATCAACCGTAGATGCATCAAAACATTTATTTATCATTCTCCTTAGTTCTATAGAAAATATTTCATTTAAATTGTAAAAAAAAATGATAAATAAATATATTGATGCATCCACGGTTAATTTTGTGTCTTTGGAGCTTGTACTTGTTCTCCAAATTATCGATCTTGTTCTTATACTGCTGTCATGTAGAATATTTCGTTTATTATTTAACTTTGACCTTATGGTGGGACTACATTGAAACTAAATAAAACTTTTTTGAATCCAAATAGAACACTTTAAATCTTAAGAACCAAAACAGAATTACACCTAAACGTAGAGGACCAATTTAGTACTTTACCCTTTAAAATTTAAAATTCAAAGTTAATTAGAATTTAAAATTTATGAGAAAAAAATTTAAAAATTAACTGATATTAATTAACTGAAAAAATTTAATTCTCTAATTAAACAAAAAAATTCAAACGCATGTTGTCGAATAAGTTAAACCCAAAGTAGTCTATGAGATTGATGTCTTATAGCAAAATCATTCCTGAGATTTTAATTGCATATTTGAGATTGACAAAAGTGTATCACGCTAAATCCTAACTTATTTTCTATTAACAACATGCTGATATCGCTTGATGATGTCGAACATTAATGACACGTATCATTTTATAGTTTGGTCACCTATAATGGTATGATAATAGATCGATCAATAACACTTATCATGCTGACATGGACGGTTGTATCACGTGTCACAATTTTATTTGGCCACATGTCGCAACATCATTCATCCACATGTCATCTGCTACGTCATTATGGTAGAAGCACTAAATTCGTCACTGACTTTGCATTAAGTAACTTATTTTTGTCCTTGAAATCATAATTATCAAACCCGACTTGACCCGGCCGGTTCGACCGAAAACTCGGTCACCTGGTCATTTGATCGGGCCAGGTTACTCGCCGAACCGTTTAAGCAATGAACCTGGTAAAAATCGGTCAACCCGGCCGGGTTTTATGGAAACCGGTGACCTGGTTTGATTCTTCTTTTTTTTTTTACGAAAACAGTGCCGTTCTCTTCCTCACTTACCCCCACTGCGTGGTGCCCTAACCTAGAACCAGATCCCATCTCACCTTTCTCTTCTCTTGCCACTCTTTTCCTCAAGCTCGTCACCGGCTCCTCAAGCTCGTCGCTGCCTCAAGCTCGTGTCGCCAGCTCAAGCTCGCGTTGCCGCCTCAAGCTCGTCGCAAGCCCTGTCGTGCTAAGCTCGTCTTCCTGCTTCGGCCATTAACGCTTCCTCCGCCGTGAGTCTGGGGTTAGGGTTTCAGCTTTGGCCCAGGTATTTCATCAACGCTTGCTTCATCTCTCTGCCCAGGTGAGTTCTAACTTTAGCCCTATTATTCCTCTTTCAATTTCATTACTGTAAATTATTAGTACATCTTAAATTTGTTGTTGAAAGTTTAGTTTGTTGCTGAAATTATGATTTAGCTAATGTTAATTTGCTGTAACCAGAGAAATATTTAATTCAACACAGGACTATGCTTCTTCATTGATGGAGATGGCCATGGCACGTGAGTTTTTTGCATTTTACAAATGAGTGTTATGTTTCATTGTTGTTGACCATGATTAGCTACTTATCCATCCACTTATTAATTGAATGTTTTATAGAGTTTTGTTTACCTTGGTTATATCTTTGAAAATTTCTGCCTTTTACTTGACTTTTTAATGAATCTTATCTTAGTTATAATTATTTGAATTTTATACTCATTTAAACCATCACTTCAATAGACGGCCCCCGCCCACGGGCCACAGTTGCAAATTTCACTTCTCTTTTCTTTAGATTTTGATTCTGATGCATGTCTAATACACAGGCATACAGCAGCAAAAAACCATGGAATTCTGGTGATTGTTACCGGGCATCACCTTGGGAATGCTAGTGGGATGGCTCTTCGTTCACAGTAAACCACTTGTTTGGTATGTCGGGTACCGTACAGTTCAGAGTGGTCCTCGTGTGGATAGGCGGGGCATGGTCTAAAAATGGATCGTGAGGGCGAGACGGGGGAACCGACGTTCTGAGCTCTCAATGATGAGGGGGGTGTCACCTGCAATGACACTCCGACGCTCAAGTTAGTCGAATGTGCAGGCGAAACGGAGGGTAAGGCAGTGTGTGACGTACCTTGGGAGAAGGGCAGGACCTTCCCCATATATACCATGTCAGAGGTGGGCCCATCAAGGACAGGCCCACCTTCCTTGATGCCTCCTTTCCACAGCTGTAGTGCAGCTGTCAGGGACGGGTCGGCGATCGAGCATCTCATCCCTAACCGTCCGAGTCGGGTGGTACTCAGGTCGGCCCGAACCGCTGGTGGTTTGGGCCAGGCCGTAACAGTGCCCCCAACGCACTAGCAATGGTCGTGAAGGAGGTTGGTAGCGCGTTATCTCTGATTCCGTGTGATGTCACCAGGTCGGCCACTCGTGGGGGGGATGTGCCTCTTGAGCGCGTGTCTGTTTGTTGTTGAGGTAACCGTTTGCCGCCTCGTTCCTCGTGCAGAGCATTAAATGCTCATAATGGGTTGGAAAACCCTGTACGTAAAGACCATTTTGCCCCCAGGACTTTCGCGCTTTCTCTACGGTAGTTTTAAACAGTTTTACATTGGTTTTCCTTTCCCACTCTTGCTTCTCATATCTCCTCCTTCTGCATTCCATAATATCCAAAGTCTCATTCCAGCATTCTTGTGCATCCCTTTCTTTTCCTAGTTTTCGCAATCAATCCAAGTAAACATCGATCCTTTCTCTCTTTTGCTTCAATTCTTTCTTACCCTTACTGTTTCCTTCCCTGTATGCTTGCTGTATGTGCTTGCTACTTACTGTTTGTTTGGTTTTTGTAAGATAGATACCTTTTTAATGTTAAGTAGGTGTGTTAGGGGGGTTACTATTCCGGGATAGGCTTTGTTTGGGTTTAACTTCAGGCATGCTTAGTTTGAGTTGTAGAATAGGTTAATTGTAGTTTCTGGGTTTTTTCGAGCTCCCGACCTCATAAATTAATCTAGTGGTGCCCCCACTGTAGGTATGGCTCGTATTGTCGCCCGGGCTTCTACCTCCGATGCGAGTTATGACCCATATGCTTGGGTGGTTTCCGACCTCAGGGACTCCCCAAACCAGATAGGTGAGGAGGAGCTCACCGAGTTTCGTTAGGCCGAGTACCTATGTGGGGGTACTGACGAGGAGGCCAATTATGACGTCTACGTTCCTGCTCCTGATGAGCGGTTACGCAAGCTCAACTTCCATGCCCCCCGGGTTGCCTACTGAATTTGGTTTTATAAAGCCATGTTTACCCAGGTGGGGTTCGCATCCCATTTTCTGCCTTTCAAATGGGGCTTCTTGGTCAGATCTCCGTGGCGCCATTGCAGCTGCACCCAAACAGTTGGGCTTCAATCCGCTGTTTCGAGATGGTGTGCGAGTATTTGGAGCTACCGGTGTCCGTCGACGTCTTTATTTACTTCTTTAACCTTACGAACCCTTCTAAGGAAGGGAAGGCGAGGAAGGGGTTTATGTCCTTCCGATCTGCTCAGGGGCGGAAGATATTCGGCTTGTTTGAGGACTCTTACCATGGGTTCAAGGACAAGTATTTTAAGGTTTGGCCGGTTAAGGGTCGTCACCCTTTTTGGTTATCGTTGGAGGGAGAACGCCTCATCCCGACATATT
This sequence comes from Arachis duranensis, assembly GCF_000817695.3. Taxonomy (NCBI): domain Eukaryota; kingdom Viridiplantae; phylum Streptophyta; class Magnoliopsida; order Fabales; family Fabaceae; genus Arachis; species Arachis duranensis. The sequence goes on from NC_029775.3 coordinate 16,764,339, forward strand.
GGAGTTTCGGGGCGGGATCTAATGCTTTTATCAAGGTTACTTACAAGGGGATGTCGGCCGTGGACCGAAAAATAGCCGACATATTGTGGGATATTTTTGGGAGAAACCATGTGAATTCCCACCTACTCATGGGTAGCCGGGAGGTCGCCCGGGATTATATTCGTGAGTCGTCTATGTCGCGTTATTTTTTTTTTGCATGGTTGCTTGTTTTGCCTTAGTATGCTGATTACTGATTAACTTGTTCATTTTTTGTTTGCAGTGGGGATGTCTGCCGAAGTGACCGGTCTCGAGAACTTGTTCAAGACTTTTTTTTGGAGGAAGATGTTGGGGAGAAGGTCGAGGAGCAATCAGTGGTGCCTCCCGGGAAAGAGGGGGAGCAAGCGGCGCCCACTCCTCCTGACGTCGTTATGTCGGATAAGCTTGTCAGTGCGACGTGTGATTCCCCTATTCTGGAGGAAGTGGCGGGTACCGGGCATTCGTCTTCTGCTCAACAGGCTGAGGATGAGGAGTTGAGGGTCATTCCGATGCCTAAGAGGCAGAGGTCACATTCTAGCCCCGAAGGGGTCCTTACCGTGATGGAAAGGAACTTCGATGCCGGCATGTTTATAGACTCCCAACTACTTCCCGGCACGAAAGAACATTTCCACGATACCGACCTTTCGAGGCAAGCACGATGGATGTATCGCACTCTCCTTTGCGGTACAGCCATAGCCCGGAAGGCTGAGTTCGAGTTATCAGAAATGGCATTATTGTGCCAGAAACTCGAGTCTGCCGTCACAGCCAATAATAAATTCAAAGTTCAAGTTGAATCACTCCAAGAGCAGCTATCCGAGGCGAAGGAGAAGCTTAAGACTGCTGAGGAGACGAGCACGACTGCTAAGGAAAAGTTGAAGGTTGCTGATGCTTCCGTGTCTCGCTTGACTAAGCGGGAGATGACCCTGGAGAGCCAACTGAGTGCCGCGCAAGGTCGAGTGGTCGCCCTGGAGAAAGAACGGGATACGGCTATTGCGGCTGCTAAGATTGCTCGGGATGAGGCTGAGGAATTCAGGAAGAAGCATAAGGAGGTTAGAGAGCATGCTTCTTGAGGCAAGTTCGTCAGCCCATGCTCGTTTCCTGTCACCCAACCGCTTTTTGAGGCCCTGTAAGATCACCCTATTTGCGGACTCGACCTATCCATTTGTTTGGGGGTGCTCTACTGACGAGAACTTCTGTCTTATACCCAGGCCGTTGAGGAATTCTATGAACTTCTTGTCCGTGAACTGCGTTCCATTGTCTGAGACGACGACTTTTGGGATGCCGAATCGAGTTATCACCTGCCTCCACATGAATTTCCTGCAATTGGCTGAGGATATGCTGGCTAGTGCTTCGGCCTCTATCCACTTAGTGTAGTAGTCGATGGTGACTATGAGGTATTTAACTTGTCCCGGGCCCACCGGAAAGGGACCGAAGAGGTCGACTCCCCACTAGGCGAAAGGTCGGGAGGTCGTGAGTAGGCTTAACTCAGAAGCTGGTGCTCTGTGAAAATTGGCATTCTCTTGACACTTGGCGCATTTTTTCACAAACTCCTTGGAGTTTTTCATCATTGACAGCCAGTAGTATCCAGCTCGGATGAGCTTCCTTGCTAGGGCTTTGCCCCCAATATGGTGGCCGCAGCATCCTTCATGGACCTCCCTGAGTATGTAATCCGTTTTTGAACAGTTGTCCCTGTATGGTCGTGTATTTGGCTGCTTCTCTTCTCAACACTTTAGCTGCTTTCTCGTCGTCAGGGAGTCTGCCGCTTTCAAGAAAATCGACGATTGGATCCAACCAGGAGGGGTTTGCCTTTGTCAGATGGAAGGTAACTTCCGGTTCTTTTAGCATGCCTTGGATGAGAGATCCGTTGCCTACTCCTGGTTTGGTGCTTGCTAACTTGGATAGGAGATTCGCCCGTGTGTTCCTTTCCCTTGGGATGTGTTGGATCATGACTTCTTCGAACTGGTTACTCAATTCTCTGACTTTTTCCAGGTATTTTTGTAATAGCGAGTCTCAGGCTTGGTAGCTCCCATTTACTTGCGAGGTGACGACCTGCGAGTCACTGCATACCTCAAGCTTCGTCGCCCCGACTTCACGGGCCAGGGTTAGGCCTCCCAGGAGGGCTGATGCAGCGAAAATTGGTGAATTAAAAATTATGAAAATGTGTACGTTGCAAGTATAGTTCTTAACTCACCGGAAATCCACTTATCAATTTAAAAATATGTCACAGAAATTCAAATTTTAAATACTGGGAGTATGAATCCCAGGTCGTCTCCCAACGAGTTACAGAAAGGTGTGCTATTTTATTAATCAGAAGTTTTCAAAAAGGTTTGAGTTGAATGACAGGAAATTAAATTGATGAATTTGAACAATGTAAATAAAAGCCTTGACTGGGAGTTGGTTAATTGGAGTCCCTATTATAGTTGGAATGCTCTTAGGATTAATTGATAATTAAAAGTTATTCTGTTTGGTTATCCTTTTCTAGGCAAAGGAAAGTCAAACACGTTGGAATGCTACATCTGTTCACAAATTGCAACCCACTTAATTAAAAGGGATTGGTGTTAGTGACTAGAAGGCAATCCAACAATAAACCCAATTACAATCTTTCTTTCAAGCCTTCCAACTCAATTGGTTCCTTTCAATCAACTCCCCATCAAGTTAGAGAACTACTCGCTCATT
>NC_029775.3:16767096-16789862 GCF_000817695.3 Arachis duranensis
AAGAACGAACTAGAATGACGAAGTCTTGATGAGGAAATAACTCTTCTCAATATCCCAATGCAAAAGTAGTAGAAACGTAATATCCTAAAAGTATCACTTGTGTAGAGAGAAAAACCTAGAGGAGGAGTAAAACTAGATCTAAAAACTCTAAAACTCTGTAGAATGAATGTTGTTCCTCGTTTCTGCATGTTCTCTGGCTCTAGTCTGCTGTTCTAGGCCGAGAACTGGGTTAAAACAGGGCCCAAAACCGCTCCCAACAAAATCTGCAGATTATGCAGATCGCGCATGTCACGCGATCGCGTCGTCCATGCGGACGCGTCATTCGCGTTTTTCCGTGTCACGCATTCGCGTCGTCCATGCCTCTGCGTCATTTGTGCTTTTCCTTTTTGCGCGGTCGCATGAGCCATGCGGCCGCGTCACTGCGATTTCTCCTCTTCCGCGCGAACGCGTGAGCCATGCGGTTGCGTCACTTCTCGCTGGTTGTCTCCTCAGTTTCTTATGTTCCTTCCATTTTTGCTAGCTTCCCTTCCAATCTCCAACTCATCCATGCCCTATAAAGCCTGAAACACTTAACACACAGATCACTGCATCGAATGGGATAAAGGATAACTAAAATACATAATAAAAATTCTCTAGGAAGCAGTTTTCAATCATGTAATAATTTCAGGAAGGAAATATAAATGCATGCTAAATTAATGAATAAGTGGGTAAGGATCATGATAGAACCACATAATTATACACAATGTAAACCATAAAATAGTGGTTTATCAACCTCCCCACACTTAAACATTAGCATGTCCTCATGCTTAATTGAAGGAGATAAGACAAATGAGTATGAACATGTAGAAACTCATGCAATGCAATGCAACCTATATATATGAATGCAATTATATGATTCTTGCTCACTTGATCAAAAGTAAATAAGCTCTTCAAATAATTACAAATCAACTTCCACTAATTCTATCATTATACAGTAAGATAGATAAAAGTGCAAGAAGATAGCTCATGAAAGCAGGGAACATGGAAATTCAAGCATTGAACCCTCACTGATGATGTATGCACGCTCTAATCTCTCTAGTGTATGGGGTGATCACTCTATCCTTCTCTAATCATGCTCTCTAATTTTTGTTTTTCTCCTTACCAATCAACAACAGTTAATATGCTAATGCAAATATCATGAGGTCTTTTTAAGGTTGTAATGGGGCCAAGGTAAGGATAGGGATTTATATATGGTTAAGTGAGCTTATAAATTGAATCTTTAATTAACCCAGCTTTAACCCAACCTATATATTTTATACAACTTTAGAATTCATACCTAGCTACCCAGAATTCCCTTTTACCTTCTATACTCATGTATCAGAATTTTTTTTTATATGTGTGCATTGATCTTTGAATTTTTAATTTCACATTGGGGTAATTTTGTTCCCTTATTCATTAAACATAACTTATCAATGCACATAGATTTGTAATTCTTATAGCTTCACATGAGTAGGTACCCAAATTTCCATTATATTATCATGATACATTCCCTTAATGATTTTTTTGTTCCCACATATTCCCATACTTAACTAGCATACACAATTCTATCTTAAGCTAACCAAAGATTCAATTTGGGATACACAATTATTTTTTCGCTTAAGGCTAGTAATGTGGTAAAATACAGAACAAATAGGATTTTAAGGCTCAAAGTGGTTAACAAAGGTAATTAAAAAGGGTAGGCTTAATTTGGATAAGCGAGTTTAAACAAATAATGGCCTCAATCACATGCAAGCATATAAACATAATAACTATTGGACATATAGGATGAGACAAAATATAGGTTACAATCATAGAGAATTAAACACAGGAATAAAATAATTATGGTTAAATAATGTAACCATGCATAAAGGCTCAAATTTTCACAGGTTGTGTGTTCTTTAGCTCAAAAATCATGTTCCAAATACAACTTCAAGCAGATTGATCCTAAAAATTAGGATCAGAATTAGTGAAATTTTGTTCTAAAGATATATTTTTTTAGAAGAAACTTATTGTCTTTTCAATCAAGTAGAACATGCATGCAACTAACCTATTCTAAGAAAAAGAAAATCTAACTAAAGTATTCTAATTTATTGGTGCTAGGGAAGAGAATTTACCTCCGGAAGTCAGGTACTGACCGACCTCCCCACACTTAAGGCTTTGCACCGTCCTCGGTGCCATCTGTCAGGAATAATGGCGGGTTGGTGGCAGTGTCTCCACAGTCGGGGCTGTCATGGCTCCCTGTGCTGGTGAAGGACATGGAGTCCGGGATGTCGGAGTCTCTGTAATCTCCTCGAAGTAGCTCCCTGAGGTGTTTGAATCGGCGCTCACGGAGCTTTGCTTTCTTTTCATGTTGGTCCAACCGCTTCAGTATCTGATGTAGCAGTTGACTGGTAGATGGTGGAGGAGCTGCAGCATCCTCTGTGGACTGGCTGGTAGTGGCAAGTTGTGGCTTGAGATATTTTCCGTGAGGAACATATTGATCATCCCGTGGGAGAATGGCTTTGGTGTCCCCAGCTCTGTAGGATACTCCGGCTGCTGAGATGAGATCAGAGACCAATATGGGAAAAGGTAGGTTGCCCGTGATCTGCACATGTTCCATAGCATTCCGGATATGTTGCAGTAAATTGAGAGGCTAGTCTGTGAGGATGCACCATAGTAGAACGGCCATGTCTGCGGTGAAGGAGGACTCATGAGTACTCGGGAAGACGTAATGGGACATGATCTGTGCCCATACGTGAGCCTCTAAGGTAAGGGCGGAAGCCGAGATTCCCTTAGGACGAGAATGATGGTATCTGAAGATCCATTTGCTGCCAGGGCGAGCAAAAACTCTGAGAACAGCGTCCCAGTCAAAAGTGTATGATTGGCGCTTGGTTGCGGCTTTCTGAAAAGCGTCCAATCCTTCTGGAGCAGGTGGGAGATCTAAGGCTTGCTGTATGGCTTCTTCTGTAATGGGGACTTTCTTCTGGCGTAAATAGATGGACTGCAAAGTCGGCAGGTGGAAGTTGGAGTAGAACTCAACAACCCAAGAAAGATTAACCTGTCGTGGCTGTCTCAGTAAAAATCCCCAATGTCAATGTGCAATTTGTGGCTCAACAAATTCAGCAATATGAGGCGGAAGGATAAGAAGGTGTTTGTTGTTGTATTTTTGAGCTGCCAGAATAGGAAACATCTGCTCACAGTAGCGATTTGGGAATCGTGCAGTGTCCTTGGCTGGGAAGGCTCGTTCCTTTTCATCAACCTTGATAATCCTTTTAATTCTCTTTGTTGAGGGCTTGACTGCAGTTGAAGAAGGTTCTGCCACTAATGCTCTCTTCATTCCTTTCTTTGCTGTGGGTTTAGGGGGTAGCCTTCTCTTTGCCTTTCTTGGTGGCCATTCTGAAAAAGGGAAGAGAAAGGCAAGGGCATGAGTAGCATAAATCAAGCATCACTTCGTAACAAATTAACAATTTGTATTGGCAATTAAATTGGATTAATAAAATAGTAAAGGAATTTGGTGAAAAACATGCATGGAGTAGTAGAATAGGATAATGTAGAAAAGTGCATGATGCCATATGGGCCTTTTCACAAACACATAGCATGCATGGTAAATAAGGCATAGAAAGTATTAAAGTAAACATGCAAGCAATCCTTTTTTGAGAATAAGATATAAGTGCCAGACAAATTACAATAATCCACAAGCAAATAATGAGGAATGATGGCTCAAATAAATATGCTAGCACCATGTAAAAAGGAGATAAGAAGAAAGAAAATAATGATAAAGAAAAGAAAAAGAAAAGAAAAGAAAATAACATCTAAAATAAGAATAATGATAAAAATGGAAGAAGGGAAGAGGAAAAGAAAACCTTGTTAATGGAGGTGAGAGAAAGAGAGAGTGAAGGGTGGGATAGAAGGGAGAAGGGAGAAGGGGGAAATAAGGAGGGAAAAGAAAAATTAGGATTTGGAGGAGAGAAAGATAAGATAATTTGGCAGTTTTGGTGGAGCTGTGCGGCGCAAGCGACGCGGCCGCGTGGGGCACGCGTTCGCGTGATTGCGCTGTAAGGTAGGTGACGCGGTCGCGTCTGTCACGCGGTCGCATGACCCATATTGTGCTTCTAGCGCGAGTATAGCCTCGCGGCTGCACAACTCTCTGTTCAAATAGATAAATTTGCCAAAATTGGGGTGACGCGATCGCGTGGAGTATGCGATCGCGTGAATGGGCTTTTAGAGGAATGTGACGCGGTCGCGTGGGTCACGCGACCGCGTAGGTAGAATTGTGCGTTTAGCACCAATCCAGCACCACTCCAGCACAATAATTGGGTGTGCACCCTTTTACGTCGAAATCTAGGGCACGCGACCGCATGGGGCATGCGATCGCGTGGAAGGCCAGGAATCCCATGTGACGCGGACGCGTCAGTGACGCGGTCGCGTGGGATGATATGTGCCATTGGCACGCCTCCAGCCACGCTCCGGCGTGACTCTCTGTACGCTTTTTATTTTCTCACCTTTTCCTGCGACGCGGACGCGTCGCTGATGCGATCGCGTCGCGCAACCCTTTTTTTTATATATAAAATGTGAATGCAGATGCATGAAGGTGCTAATAAAGAGAAGAGTTATTGACTAGGAAAAACTAAAGATAGAAAGAAAAGAACGATCATACCATGGTGGGTTGTCTCCCACCTAGCACTTTGCTTTAACGTCCGTAAGTTGGACGCTCCAGTAGCTCAATCTTCTGGCCTGTGGGGATCTTCCAAGAGGAAGATCTCAAGCTCCTTATTTTTCTGCAGCTTCTCGTCATGGTACAGCTTCAGACGTTGTCCATTAACTTTAATAAGTTCAGAGTGTGAAGGGTGGCTTAGGTGATAAACTCCGTATGGTTCGGCCTTCTCTACTCTGTATGGACCTTCCCATCTTGATCTCAACTTGCCTGGCATGAGTCTTAGTCGAGATTTGTAAAGGAGGACTAAATCCCCAGGTTGAAACTCTTTCCTCCTAATGTGCTGATCATGTACAGCCTTCATCTTTTCCTTGTATATTCTTGAGTTCTCATAAGCTTCCAGGCGAAGACTCTCCAATTCTTGTAGTTGCAACTTCCTTTCAGCTCCAGCTTGCTCAATTCCCATGTTGCACTCCTTGACTGCCCAAAAGGCTCTGTGCTCTACTTCAACTGGGAGATGACAAGCTTTTCCATAAACTAAGCGGAAAGGGCTCATTCCAATGGGTGTTTTGTATGCTGTTCTGTATGCCCATAGTGCATCTTGCAGCCTGGTGCTCCAGTCTTTTCTATGAGGTTTGACTATCTTCTGCAAGATACGCTTTATCTCTCTGTTTGACACCTCGGCTTGCCCATTGGTCTGAGGATGGTATGCTGTTGCAACCTTATGAATTATCCCATACTTCTTCATCAATCCTGTTAGTCTCCTATTACAGAAATGGGTACCTTGATCGCTCACGATTGCTCGTGGTGATCCAAAATGGCAAATAATATGGTTTCTCACAAAGGAAACAACAATGTTAGCATCATCAGTGCGGGTGGGAATTGCTTCCACCCACTTGGAAACATAATCCACAGCTAACAATATATAAAATTGACCATTAGAATTTGGGAACGGACCCATGAAGTCAATGCCCCAAACATCAAAAATTTCACAAAAAAGCATAAATTATTGAGGCATCTCTTCCCTCCTGGATATATTACCAAATTTTTGGCATGGAAGACAAGATCTACAAAACTCAACAGCGTCTCTAAAAAGAGTAGGCCACCAGAATCCACAGTCTAAGATCTTTCTAGCTGTTCTTTGAGGGCCAAAATGTCCTCCACTCTCAGATGAGTGACAAGCCTCCAAAATGGACTGGAATTCTGATTGAGGTACACAACGTCTAATTACCTGATCAGCACCACATCTCCACAAATATGGGTCATCCCATATATAATATTTAGACTCGCTTTTCAGCTTGTCCCTTTGATACTTAGAAAAATGTGGAGGAAATGTGCGGCTAACTAGATAATTAGCTACAGGTGCATACCAAGGTGCTACCTTAGATGCTGCTTGCAGGTTATCAAATGGAAAATCATCATCTATAGGAGTAGAATCATCCTTAATGTGCTCAAGGCGACTCAAGTGGTCTGCCACTAGATTCTGATTACCACTCCTATCCTTTATTTCTAAATCAAATTCTTGTAAAAGTAATATCCAACGTATGAGCCGTGGTTTGGACTCCTTTTTAAATAATAGATACTTCAAAGCTGCATGGTCCGAATACACTACTACTCTAGTACCAAGTAGATAAGCTCGAAATTTATCCAAAGAAAAAACAATAGCAAGAAGCTCTTTCTCAGTAGTAGTATAATTGGACTGGGCAGCGTCTAAAGTTTTAGACGCATAAGCAATAACAAAAGGATCCTTACCTTCACGCTGAGCCAGCGCTGCTCCTACTGCATGGTTGGAAGCATCGCACATGATTTCAAATGGCTGGCTCCAGTTTGGTCCTCTCACAATGGGAGCTTGAGTCAGGTTGGTCTTTAGCTTATCGAACGCTTGCTTACAATTCTCACTGAACTCGAACTCAATATCCTTCTGCAGCAATCTGGATAAGGGAAGTGCTACCTTACTGAAGTTCTTAATAAATCTCCTGTAAAAACCTGCATGGCCAAGGAACGAACGGACTTCCCTCACAGAGGAGGGATAAGGTAAACTGGAAATAACATTCACCTTTGCTGGGTCTACAGAAATACCAGTATTAGATACAACATGTCCTAAAACAATCCTTTGTTTAACCATAAAATGACATTTTTCAAAATTTAATACAAGGTTTGTATTGACACATCTATCTAATACTCTAGATAATCCATCTAAGCAAAGGCTAAAAGAATCACCATAAACACTAAAATCATCCATAAAAACTTCCATACAGTCCTCAATGAGATCAGAAAAAAGACTCATCATGCATCTCTGAAAAGTAGCTGGTGCATTGCACAAGTCAAAGGGCATTCTCTTGTAAGCATACGTCCCAAAAGGACATGTAAAAGTAGTCTTTTCCTGATCCTCAGGAGCTATATGAATCTGGAAATAACCTGTGTAACCATCTAAAAAGCAATAATGTGATTTACCTGACAGGCGATCCAGCATTTGATCAATGAATGGAAGAGGGTAGTAATCCTTGCGAGTAGCTTGGTTGAGACACCTGTAATCAATGCAGACTCTCCATGAGTTCTGTACTCTGTTGTCAGAAGTTCTCCCTGCTCATTTTTTATTATTGTTACTCCAGAAGCTAACCCATTCACTGTCTGAAATGAGATAAATGATACCTGCTTCCAATAGTCTGGTCACTTTCTTTTTGACAACTTCCAAAATAGTGGGATTCAGTCTTCTCTGAGGTTGGCGGACAGGTCTTGCTCCTTCCTCTAAAAATATTCTGTGCTCACATACTTGAGGGTTGATGCCTACAATGTCTGCCAAACTCCACCCAATTGCTTTCTTGTGCTTTCTCAGCACATTAAGTAGATGCTCTTCCTGGTCAGGAGTGAGATCCTGTGCAATAATAATTGGGAACTTCTGCCCTTCTTCAAGATAAGCGTATTTGAGATATGGAGGAAGAGGTTTTAACTCAATCTTCTGATCATGGGCAGGCTCTGGGTTGTCTGGAGCTTGTGAAAGTTCAGAAGTGTCCTTATTGTTAGTTAATAGAGTCCCCGCACTTGGACTTTGTTCTGTGTACTTTTCTTCCAGCTCTTCCTGGTGAATTTCAGCTACAGCTTCATCTATGACATCACACTGGAAGATGGAATGATCTTCTGGAGGGTTGTTTATGACTCCACTCAAATTGAAGATTACTATTCTGCCATCTATTTCAAAAGAATATGTTCCTGAAAAAGCATCTAATTTGAATCTTGATGTCTTCAGGAATGGTCTGCCAAGTAGAATTGATGATGGCTTATCTGAGTCATTATTGGCCATCTCCAAAATATAGAAATCAGTGGAAAATGTGAGCCCTTTAATGTTCACTAAAACATCTTCAGCCACTCCAGCTACTGTAATAATGCTTTTATCTGCCAACACAAAACGAGCTGCCGACCTTTTTAAGGGAGGGAGCCTTAAAACATCATATACAGATAAAGGCATAATACTAACACATGCTCCCAAATCACACATGCAATCATAAATTACTACACCACCAATAGTACAACTAACTATACAAGGACCTGGGTCACAACATTTTTCAGGTAAACTTCCCATTAAAGCAGATATGGAACTTCCTAAAGGAATAGTTTCTAATTCATTAATTTTGTCCTTATGTATACATAAATCTTTTAGAAACTTTGCATATTTAGGTACCTGTTGAATGACATCAAAAAGGAGAATAGTTACCTCAACCTTTTTGAAGATTTCTACCATCTTGGGGTCAGGTTCCAACTGATTCCTGGGCTTCCTTACAAGTTGTGGAAATGGAATGGGAGTGGTGTTTTCTGCAGTGTCTGCACCTTTTGGTGCTTTCTCCTGTGATTGAGCTTCTTCTCTCTCAGGTATGTCCTGTATGTCCTCTTCCTCTTCAACATCTTCTAATTCCACAACCTCTTCAGCTGAGGTGTGTTCTGGTGGGCTTGGCTCCTCCTAACTTCTCTCCTGCAGTGTGGTTCCAGACCTTAGGGTAATGGCATTAATACCACCCTTTGGGTTGGGGAATGGTTGAGAGGGGAGTCCACCAGAGCTTGAGGACTGGTTATTGGAATTTTGCGTTGATCCGATCTGTGAGACAAGAGTTTGTAAAGTAGAAGCGAAAATATTCAGAGTTGCTTTAATATTTTCTTCCATAGCCTGATGTCACTGATCAATGGCTTGTAGTAAGTCAATATTAAGGGATGAAGAGATGCTAGTGGTCTGAGAGGTTTGCTGAGGGGCTTGAGGTTGTCTTAAATGGGGTGCTTTGTAAGGTTGATTCTGCTGCTTGTTGTTATTGTTATTCCACCTCTGATTTCTATTTTTATCTCTGCCTCCTCTTTTAGAATTGTCCCTCCAACCCAGGTTAGAATTGTCTCTCCAGCCTTGGTTGAAATTATCCTGCCATCCTTGGTTCTAATTGCCACCTTGATTGTACCCTTGATTGGGGCGGTCATAAAAATTGTGAGTGGCTGCTACAGTATTGTCTTCTGGTTGGAGCTGCGGACACTCATCAGTATAGTGACTATAATCTGCACAGACGCCGCACACTCTTTGTGGGACTAACTGCTGGCTGTGCTGTGGTGGAGAAGGCTGAACTTGCTGAGGTTGTTGTTGATTCAGTTGCATCTGCTTCAGCAAGTTAGTAATTTCACATAGATTCTGGGCTATAGCGGTAGTCTCTGTATTAGTGGATACCTCCGCAACAGCTCTTGACCGACTTTGTCTCTGCCTATGATTCCTAGTATAGTCGGCTAAGTCTCTGGTCAATTGCCATGCTTCGTCCGTAGTCTTGTGCTTTTTCATAGAACCATTGCAAGCACCTTCCAATGTGGTCCTATCTTGAGGTCTCAGACCCTGTGTAAAGTAACCGAGTAAGACTATGTTGTCAATCATATGATGGGGACATGCATTTCGAAGTGTATTGAAGTGTTCCAAGTATTTATAGAGGGTTTCAGATTCGTCCTGGACGATCATAGACATGTCCTTCCTTAGCTTATCAGCAATTTCAGCTGGAAAGAATTTATCTAGAAATTCGCTCCTAAGCGTATCCCAGTTGGAAATAGTTTCTCTGGGCTAAGTGTAGTACCACTCTCTTGCCTTTTCTTCCAGAGAAAACGGGAAGGCTTTTAGTAGAATATAGATTTCATCAGCTCCATCATGCTTAACAGTAGAGCAAGCGGTCTGGAAATCCCTGAGATGCTTGATAGGCTCTTGAGCAGGTAAGCCATAAAATTTGGGCATCAAGTTGAGTAGTGAAGATTTTATTTCAAAATCTACAGCTACTGCTGGGTGGTGCACCTGGAATGGTTGGAGCATAAAATCAGGGGCTCCTTCCTCCTGGATGGTGACTCTTCTGGGTGCTGTCATGTCACCTGCACGTGAATGAACTGGATCAGTAGAAAAGGGGGTTGTTTCTTCCTTAAATGACAGTTCAGGTTCGTCCTCAAAGAGGAGTCGCCTACGCCTGGCTCGCCTTATATGCGAAAGAGTTCTTTCAATTTCAGGGTCAAATGCTGGCAAGTTTGGATCAGGAAGCGAGCGCGTCATTTAACGAAAGAAACGTGCAGTTCATATTGATAGAATGAAAAGAAAAAAATTGCAATAGAAATAAATACCAATCAATAAATTAACACACTGTTGCAACTCCCCAGCAACGGCGCCAAAAATTGATGCAGCGAAAATTGGTGAATTAAAAATTATGAAAATGTGTACGTTGCAAGTATAGTTCTTAACTCACCGGAAATCCACTTATCAATTTAAAAATATGTCACAGAAATTCAAATTTTAAATACTAGGAGTATGAATCCCAGGTCGTCTCCCAACGAGTTGCAGAAAGGTGTGCTATTTTATTAATCAGATGTTTTCAAAAAGGTTTGAGTTGAATGACAGGAAATTAAATTGATGAATTTGAACAATGTAAATAAAAGCCTTGACTGGGAGTTGGTTAGTTGGAGTCCCTATTATAGTTGGAATGCTCTTAGGATTAATTGATAATTAAAAGTTATTTTGTTTGGTTATCCTTTACTAGGCAAAGGAAAGTCAAACACGTTGGAATGCTATGTCTGTTCACAAATTGCAACCCACTTAATTAAAAGGGATTGGTGTTAGTGACTAGAAGGCAATCCAACAGTAAACCCAATTACAATCTTTTTTTCAAGCCTTCCAACTCAATTGGTTCCTTTCAATCAACTCCCCATCAAGTTAGAGAACTACTCACTCATTGTAAATAATAAATCCATAACATATGAAAGGGAATCGAAAGAAGACATGATTATTGGAAGGTAAAATGGATTTAAATGAAAGAAATAATTCTTGTATTAAATAATCATAAAAGTATTCCAATGACAAAATTGAACAAGGCAAAGAACATGGAAGAAATAAACCAAGTTAAGAGAACGAACTAGAATGACGAAGTCTTGATGAGGAAATAACTCTTCTCAATATCCCAATGCAAAAGTAGTAGAAATGTAATATCCTAAAAGTATCAATTGTGTAGAGAGAAAAACCTAGAGGGGGAGTAAAACTAGATCTAAAAAGTCTAAAACTCTGTAGAATGAATGTTGTTCCTCGTTTCTGCATGTTCTCTGGCTCTAGTCTGCTGTTCTGGGCCAAGAACTGGGTTAAAACAGGGCCCAAAACCGCTCTCAACGAAATCTGCAGATTATGCAGATCACGCATGTCACGCGATCACGTCGTCCACGCGGACGCGTCATTCGCGTTTTTTCGTGCCACGCGTTCGCGTCGTCCATGCCTCCGCGTCATTTGTGCTTTTTCTTTCCTCATGCGGCCACGTCACTACGATTTCTCCTCTTCCGCGCGAACGCGTGAGCCATGCGGCCGCGTCACTTCTCGCTAGTTGTCTCCTCAATTTCTTGTGTTCCTTCCAGTTTTGCTAGCTTCCCTTCCAATCTCCAACTCATTCATGCCCTATAAAGCCTGGAACACTTAACACACAGATCACGGCATCGAATGGGATAAAGGATAACTAAAATGCATAATAAAAAGTCTCTAGAAAGCAGTTTTCAATCATGTAATAATTTCAGGAAGGAAATATAAATTCATGCTAAATTAATGAATAAGTGGGTAAGGATCATGATAAAACCACATAATTATACCCAATGTAAACCATAAAATAGTGGTATCCTGCCGCCGCGTCGATGAGCGCATCAATGTTGGGAAGGGGGTAGCTGTCCTTGGGACATGCTTTGTTAAGATTAGAGTAATCCACACACATTCTCCATCTTCCATTGTTCTTTTTTACTAGGACTACATTTGACAATCAGGTCGAGTAGTCCAGCTCTCGGATAAAACCTGCTTCCAGGAGGCTGGCCGTTTGCCTGGCCACCTCCTCTGCTCTTTCTTGCGACATTTTCCTTTTTCTCTGAGCCACTGGTCGGGCTTCGGGCTTGACGGCTAGGTGGTGTGACATAAGATGAGGGTCTATGCCTGACATGTCGGCTGGCGTCCAGGCGAACAGGTCGCCGTTGGCCCTGATCATCTCTACCAAAGGCTCTTGCAATTCATGCGGGAGGTTTCTATTTATGAACGTGAACTTTTTCTCTGTGTCCCCAACCCTGAACTTCTCTAGGTCCCCCTCTGGTTCAGGCCTAGGGTTGCTGTCGACTCGGGCGTCCAGGTCGGCGGGGAACACTCCCTATGCTTCTTTGGACTTTCTCTTCAAGGAGAGTCTGGCATTGTCGCAAGCAACCGCCGTTTCCAACTCTCCTTTTATGGACCCCACAGATCCGTTGTCTGTGACAAACTTCATCACTAGCAGTTTTGTGCTGATCACTGCGCCGACCTCGTTGATGATCTTCCTTCCTAAGATGATGTTGTAGGCTGTGAGGTCTCGCAGAACTACGAACTCGGCCATAACCAATCTCCGTCCCTGTTCTCCTCCCATGAAAATCGGCAGGGAGATTATCCCATCTGGCTTGATGAAGTGATCACCTAACCCTACAATGCCGTGTTGGTATGTTGTCAGGTCGGCGTCCCATAGTCCTAATGCGTCGAAGACGTTGCGAAACATAATGTTCGAGTTTTTCGCTGTGTCTATAAGAATCCGTTTGACGAGGCCGGTTCCCACCCGGGCCGTAATGACCACGGGGGGCTTTCCAGGATCTCGTCGAACCATTGGTCTTCAGGTCCAAAAGAAATGGACGGCGCCCTTTTGGAGCTTTGTGAGGGTGAGGAGGAGATCGCCAGGTTTTTGGTGTCTTTTCTGTGCGCTGATCTTGATCTTGGGGCTGCGTTCCTCGCGGTCACTACATTCACTATGGTAAGACCGTGGTCCTCGTCCCTTGGCTCTTGCCGTCGCTTCGCCGTTTAGGACTTGTCTTCCCCATCTTGGTCGTGACCCCGTCTCCTCGGTTCCCTGATGAGGTGAGAGAATTTAGCTAGTTTCCCATCCCTAATTGCTTGTTTCAGCGCATCTTTTAGGTCGAAATAGTCCTGCATTTTGTGTCCGTAGCCCTTATGGTAATCGAGTAAAGGCTCTTGTTACCGCCAGTCTGATCCTTCAGTGGACGGGGCTTCGACAAGATTCCCTTCTCAGCTATCTGTTGGTAGACTTCTATGATGGGGAGAGTGAGGGGAGTGTAGTTGGTGAACTTCCCCACACGAGGAAACGGTCTAGGTGTTCTGCTTGGGCCGCCGTCTCTGGCATGCTCCTTCTGTCTTTCTCCGTTGCCATGTTGCCTGGGCTGAGTATAGGAGGTCTGCCGCTTGTTGGCAGCCACCACTTGGCTGACTTTCTCATCATTAATGTATTCGCGGGCTACCGTTTGGATCTTTTGCATCGTCCAGACCGGCTTCGTGGTGAGATGCTTTCTGAAGTCCTCGTTAAGAAGTCCATTTGTCAGGCAGAGACTCGCCACCGAATCTGTTAACCCCTCAATTTTCAAGCATTCATCATTGAAGCGATCTAGGTACTTTCTGGTCGTCTCGTCGGCTTTCTGAGTGACGCCGAGCAGATTGATCGGGTGTTTAGCCTTCGCGATTCTGGTGGTGAATTGGGCTAAGAAGGCACGGCTGATGTCCGTGAAACTGGCCACGGAGCCCTGCGGGAGGCTATTGAACCATTGTATCGCAGGGCCTGCCAGGGTGACCGGGAAGACGCAGCACCTTACTTCGTCTCCCACTCCCTCCAGGTTCATTCGGGCCTCAAAAGCCGTGAGGTGCTCCTACGGGTCTTGTGTCCCATCATACCTCATGTCCGTTGGTTTGTCAAAGTGCTTTGGCAACTGGACCTCGAGGATAGAACAGTGGAATGAGGTGGCGCCCATGATGACGGGTCGCCGTGTTCCCCCAGACCTCTCTTCTCTGTTTTCTCGGTCTCGTCTCATGACGCCCGCCCGTTTGCCCTGGGCGTAAATGATTGTGTCGTTTCGCCTCTTGGGATGTTCAATATTCTCCCGGCTACTCTCTGATTCTGATCTCGGGATGGAAGTACATCAGGAGCGGCTACTTCGGTGGGAGGTTCTTCCCCGACTCTCGGGAGACTGAGAGTAGTCGGGGTCGGAGGACTGCTGACGATGCTCCTAATTTGCTAGTTGGCGCTCCAAGTTCTGCACCCTGTGGCGCAGCTCCTGCATTATCCTGGCGCTGTCGCTACCAGTTTTCCTGAAGGGGCGCCTTTCTTGAGCTCTCGACTGCGACTCAGTTCGTCGTGGAGGGGATCTTAACCGCTCGCGGGGGGAGGCAACGGAGGCCGCCCCCTCGGGGCCCGCCGCGTGGCCGTGGTCTCCTGGACCTTGCACGATCTCCATTCAGAGTTTCCACAGACGGCGCCAATGTTCGGTGTGTCGGGTACCGGACAGTTTGGAGTGGTCCTCGTGTGGATAGGCGGGGCGTGGTCTGGAAATGGATCGCGAGGGCGAGACGGGGGAACCGACGTTCCGAGCTCTCAATGATGAGGGGGGTGTCACCTGCAATGACACTCCGACGCTCAAGTTAGTCGAATGTGTAGGTGAAACGGACGGTAAGGTAGTGTGTGACGTACCTTGGAGGAAGGGCAGGACCTTCCCCATATATACCATGTCAGAGGTGGGCCCATCAAGGACAGGCCCACCTTCCTTGATGCCTCCTTTCCACAGCTGTAGTGCAGCTGTCAGGAACGCATGTCCGGGTCGGCGATCGAGCATCTCATCCCTAAACGCCCGGGTCGGGTGGTACTCGGGTTGGCCCGAACTACTGGTGGTTTGGGCCAGGCCGTAACACCACTAAACCATGAGTTTTTGTTGGTATATATTGTGTCAAGTCTGTAATAGGACTATATATTTATTACTTGTCAAGAATTGTGATTCTTTGTATTAAGCTACGGGTATTTGAATATAAAGCTTGCTTAGAGTCATTAGTATGCTGAATAATTAGTATAAGGATCCTCTGTGTTCTTGAAGAATTTGAGCCTTTTAATAGGATAATTGATGCTATAAGTTGAATTTGATGCTGAACATATCATAAATGTAGTTGTTGCTGGAAGTAGAATTTGTTGTTGGATAATTGAGTTGAGTTGAATTTGTTATTGAACCTTGTTGTTGTGTTGCTTAAAAAATGCTAAATCTTTTATTGCTGTATCTTAAGGGATAAGAGATAAAAGAGTTGGTCAGTAACAAAATCCGTTTGGTATAGTTTTAGGGTTTGTTATTCTGATTTGTGATCTTTCTCTCTTTCCAACTTTGTTATAAATAAAGTTCTTACTTCCCTCTCAGAAGTGTGTAGAATTGATTCATTAATGGAAGAATAAGATGAAGTTAATTTAGTTCACTAGTTTTTTAAAGCTCTTTCTTCAAACTCTTCATTCTCTCTTTCTTTGTAAAGACTTACATTTTAAATTTTAATAAATAATTTTAATTTTATTTATATAATTTTATAATTTTTAAATTATGACCAGGTCAATCGGGTGAATCAGTGACCCATCGGTCGAACCAGTGACCCAGTAATCCGATCATATAACTGGGTTGATTGCCGGTTCGATTTTGATAACTATGCTTGAAATTGAATGTTGTACACTAAAATAGTCCCTTCACTAGTTTTTTCTATTTATTTTTTAAATTCAAAATTTTCAATATCTTTGGAGGTATTAATTTCAATTTTACTTTTTCACATGTCATTTAAATATAAGTATTTTTGATAATTATTTTAAGATTTTTGTTTTAATCATACAATTTTTTTCATAATAATTTAATATTGGCAACGTGGACTAACTTTTGATGTAATAAGAGAAGAAAATTACACACTCACTTTAGATAAGATCATCAACTCAGAGTCTCAGATGACTAAATTATCGTTTCTCTTTATAAATATCTCAACAAATTCAGGTATTTCTCAATCCAACTCTTGCTAACTTAGGTATCGAATTTTTTTGTAAGCACTCCCAATTGTCATTTTGGAGCTAGCTGATATGAAGACACTTCACGCACTCTTACTTTTTTTTCGACCTCTTTTATCTAGTCTATTTTCACACAACTATTTTTAGGTATGACTTGTAACACTAATTATGTTATTCGATTAAAGAATTATATGACTAATTAAAAAAACATATTTTTAAGTCTAGAAAACATCCATTTTATAGGAACGAAAAAATGTGTATTTTAATTTTTAATTTTTTTTTGTTAAAAACACGTGTNTATTGTAAAAAAATTATATAATTAAAACTAAAATCTTAAAATTATTTTATAAAATCACTTGTTTTTAAACAACATGTGAAAAAACAAAATTAAAATTAGTACATCCAATTATCTAAAGACATTGAATTTTAGAATTTACAAAAAAATAAAAAATAAAAAAATGGGTGAAGAGACTAATTTAGTATACGATGTTCAATAGTTTCTAAAACTAAAATGAGTTATTTAATGCAAAATAAATGATCAATTTGGTGCATATCTATAATAATGATATAGTAGATAACACGTGGACAAATGATATTGTGACATATGATACAACTGTTTACGTTAGTATGTTTAGTATGTCGCGTGTCATTAATTGATCCATCATCATACTATTACACGTATCTAAATTATGAAATGATCGTGTCACTAACGATTAATGTCAACATGCCATTAATAAAAGATAAGAAACTAATATAGTAAATTTTTTACCAATTTTTAAAATATAATTAATGTAATTAAAATCTCAAAAACGATTTAGTGCAACGGTGTCAATTTTGAGATTACTTTAAAACTTAAGTGGTGGTCCACCCATGAGTAGCATTACCATTTTAATGTAAAGTTGTAATTGTAATAATCAATTACTAATTAACTATTAAGTTTATAGCTAAGCTAGGTAGGAGTAGAAAATGGTACAGTTATCTCGCTATTACTTGATTGTGAAGCAATAATGGGACTTTAACATCAGTCGATTTCATACATATAGGGAAGTATACAAATTGAAATCAGCAAGAAGATTGTATGTGTTGGTGAAAGAGTGAGTTGATATAATTCATGCATTAACGATGATATTCATTCTTGTCCTCTTATTAAGGAGGCTTAACTAATAATTCACAAACTCGTTTTGGTACATCACTAAAGATAAGGTCAAGTTGATTATACATTACTATACATATGATGATATGAATAAACGCCAACACACCTTGTTGTGGTTATTATATGATTATGATGGTGCATGTCTATGCTTTTGTCTATTAGTCTTTTGGATGTTTGTTTCAAAGTCAAGACCACCTTTAATATTAAGCATCTAATAATTATTATTATTATATCATCATCTGATCTGTTACAAATTATATATAGTTGTTTTCCTATGAATGGATACAAAGCATTATTGCTCCTGCATAATAGTAAGTAATATTTTGCTCCAAAATTTTTGGTCATTTCAAATCTTTCTTATCTTGCATTCTTTTGATTTAAAAATTTATTGAACAGAATTATAATTAAAGGTAAAAGAAAAAGGGTGTCATCAACCGTCCATGAAGAAAACTGAAATACTGAATAGAGAATACTAATCCGTATATACGGTATATTCTTGTAATTTTAATACAATTCTCAGAGTAAATAGTTAAAAGTTCTTTAATAAATTCATTTGTTGAATCAAATTAATCTACTAAATTTTTATCCAAATAAATTATTTTTTAAAAATTCTTTTAACATCAATCAATTTTGTTTCTACTTAATTTTGGACTTGTGACTTTGTTATTTTCACCAATTTGTGAGTTTTTTTATTTGTATTTGCAGAAGTTTTAAAAATTAACACAAAAGTTTTTAAGAATTATGACCGGTATAGTATTTTGTTAGTGAGAGTTTGCAATCACTATAACCTAAAAAATACACCCTAGTAAACTAAAATAATAGAATGTGAATATATAAAAAATTACCTAAGAATAAACGTGATTAACATTAATAAATAATTTAATTCAACCAACATCCAAATAAATATAAGAGATTAATTTAATCATTTACTCGTAATCTCACTTAAACACTCAACTTCTCATTTTACATCATTAAACTCAGTTAAATGTTTATAACCGAGTCACATATCAAATTTGGAGAGTCTAAATTAAAACAGAGTAGAGAAGAATATAGGGGTTAACATAATAATAAAAAAAGGGTTAAGTACTTTTTCGTTCATAAGATCTGGGATGAAAATTAAATTTGTTCTCGACCCTTTTTGTTATTAAAATTATTCTTAAAGTTACAAAATGTTATAAAATCATCGTTTTCCTAATTTTTGGACAAAACTACCCTTCATCTTAATTTCATCATTTACCTTCCTTTTTTCTTTTTCTTTCAACAACACAAATAGAGAGGAAGGAGAGCAAGAAACGAAGAAAAGCAAAGACTCAGAGAAAGAGAGAAAGAGAAGCAGAGACTCAGAGAAAAGGAAGCCTCGACGCACCTAGCCGTCGCCATCGCAACTCACCGTCGCCTTCACAGCGCCGCAACTCCC
Organism: Arachis duranensis; assembly: GCF_000817695.3. Lineage (NCBI taxonomy): Eukaryota > Viridiplantae > Streptophyta > Magnoliopsida > Fabales > Fabaceae > Arachis > Arachis duranensis. The sequence continues at coordinate 16,785,651 of NC_029775.3, forward strand.
CTTCGCCAGCGCCTCGACTCCCCCTCGCGAGCGCTCTCTCTCCGCACGTGCTCTCTCTTTCTTCTTTCAATGGTGGTGGCAGCGGGATTGAGTGCCACTGTCACCGTTGAAGAATAGCGGTTTCAGAAGAAGAAAAAGAAAATTCACCGAACATAGAGTCTCCTTACCGGTCCTATCACCCTCTTCGGCGGTATAGTCACCACTATCACCGCCGCCAACTTCATCCTTGTCAAAAATTTAAAATCTTCTCCTTTTTGTTAATTCCCTCTTTTTTTTTCATTAAGTGATTTTCGGTCGTTTTAGATCTCCCTTTCTCGAAAGAAATAATTTTGATTCGTTTATATGGAATCCGAAGCTAAATCATGATTTGGGTTCATAGAAAATTTTTTATTTTTTTGTTTTGTTCGTGGCAGTTTCTGAGTTTTGTTTGTGTAATTAGGGCTAGCTTTTATTGTGCAATCTGCTGTTAACTATGATCTTGTATAATTTTGTGAATTGAACTGAAATTTTTAGTTATTACGATTTGATTTTATGTTGTTCACATTTATCTTGTAGATTTTGGGAAGTAATCATTTTATTTACCTGAAGATTAGGGATTCTTATAATTGAATTGAAGAATATATATTGTTAATGATGATGAAATCTGATATGGGAAGGAAAGAGTTGGAGATAGTAGGTGGGGTGGTAGTGGTTAAGGTTGATGAACTGGTAATGAAGAGGCAAGAAGGTGTGATGGTGATGGTGGTAATGGTGATGGTGATAAAGAAAGGAAGAAAAATGAGGAATTATGTAAGTGTGTTAGTGGTGATAGTGGGTGGGAAAAGGGTTAAGGTGGTTATTTTTGTCAGGGGTAAAATTGTCTAAAAATTATCTTTTTTTTGTGAAAAAGACAATTTTATAACATTTTGTAATGTTAAGGATGATTTTAATAACAAAAAATATCGGGGACGAATTTAATTTTCACTCCAAATCTTAAGGACGAAAAAAGTACTTAACCCGAAGAAAAAGTATAGGAGACAAGCAATGAAACTAATGAACAATGTGAACAATAGAGTTAAAAAGAAAAATTAAAATTAAAATATTTAATTAGGTAATTAATTAATTTCTAATAATATCAGATTTTGAATTAAAAAAAAAGGGTTTGATGAACGTAGAGCAGTTACACAATTGATCACTTCTACTCTTCCATTGCGTGTGGTGCATGTGTGAATTACATTCTGCTTCTGCAACCAGCTGCCGCTTGTCTCGTACTCTCGCCGGACCATCGTCGATCAGAATGCTAGCTACCACTGCCCAGCCGTAGCCGACGCCGCCTACGTCTACGCCAATGTCTGAGCAGGCCCCCGTTTGCGTACAAGTTGTCCTTCGCTACATTTTCATACATGCATTCCTAAGCATGGATGCTGACCCAAACTTTCCAAAAGAATTTGCATTTTTTGATGGGTCTGCTCCTTGTGTGGTAGATGGGTCAATAACATACACCAAAGTGTTTGATACAAATTTTGACACACTAGTTTCAGCTCTTGAAAAGAATGGCTTCGACTCCTTGCCAATCCTAATAGGAGAGGTTTGATGGCCAACGGATGGAAGCGCTAACGCAAACATAAAGAATTCTCAAATGTTCAACCAAGGGCTCCATGCTGGATGTTCAATTTAATAAGTATGCATATGGTTATGTTGATTTTTAATTGGATGGTTATTCCTTTTGATTAGGTTTATTCATGCACAATTAGCAATGGCTGGATGTTCAATTCACTAGGTGTGCGGATGCTTATGCTAATGTTAGAATTTAAGGGATAATTTAGAGGTGGAGTATTTTTTTACTTTATTGGGCCAATTCTGGAGCCCATTGTTTATATTGTTCACAAAAATCATTGACTACCTAGCAAAACCGAAATAATAAACAAACATTTTAGTACTTAGTACTGCTAATTTATTCATCATTCTTCTATGAAACTCTCCGACAATCACCACCGCCACTATCTCTTGCCATTTTTTCCCTCCTCCATCGGAAATTGAATACTCCAATGCCACCACCTCTTCCTCCCTCCATAACCAACCCTATCAACAATTCCACTACCACGACTTACTCGATCACTGCACTCCTTTGAATTTTTTGAAACCTACTACAAAATACTCTCTCAACTTCCAAACTAATAAATCAGTGAACATCTCTCTCGTATACTCTCACTACAAGAAAAACACTGAATACCATTGAATTTATTGTTGAAATTAGTGTTGGACGTTAGCAATAGGTTTACCGATAGTTTTATCGGCGAATATGGCAATAAATTCGTCGGATAAAAAGTTACCGTTGGATTAGACTTTCAAACAGTAAATCCATTGGTAATATTTAAAGGGAAAAAAGAAAAATTGGCGCGAGCATTACCGTCGGAATTACCAGTGAATTTATCTACCGATAACGCTCAATTAATGGAATGTTTTGTTTTGGTCATACGCAATGTGATAAATCTGACGATAAACCTAATCTAAATTCAAAATGCGCGGTCCTCTCTCCTCACTTTTGAGAACACTCTTCTCTCCCCCCATTCTCTTCTCTCTTCTCTCTCTCCTGTAACTATCTCTGGCATCCCCTCCGGCCACCCTCTGCAGCGCTGTTCACCTCCATTTTTCTTCAAAGTCTGCGTCAAGTTGCATGTATCGTGTTTTGTTGCCTCAAACGGAGTTACGTTGTTTCCTCTGTCTCCGCCACCATTGGAAGAGCTTCCATTGCCGCTCTCTTTGTCGCCGGAGTTATATCTCTCCACCGTCGTCCTCTGTCGTCCATGTAGGTTGTCCTCATCCCTCTCCCTATTTCATCTTATTTTTATTTTTTTAATAAAAAATCTAACTCCTTTTTGTCCTGAACCCTTTTCCCTCTCCGACAATGCATTCCCTTCCTCTCTCAAAGCTTGAAGTTACAAGTTTCTTTGTCCGTCACTTTGCGAGTTCTACCTCTTGATAAGCTCGCTGAGCTTTGGACCATTGATCCCAAGCGTGCTAAGAGGTCTTTAATCATTTTTGCTTTTCAATGTTTCAAAATGCATATTACAATTTGCGATGTTTTTCTTCTTTCGTGATTTGGATTTGGATTGTTTGCTGAATGTTTTAGATTTAGGTTTCGATGTTTTGAGTAAGCTCGTTATTAGTAGTGTGGATTTTTGAAGTTCAGATTGGATTTTGTTTTGAAGTCTAAATCATTGACTAAGTGAAACTCTACTTAGACCAATTTAGTTTGTGCTTGGTTTATATTTAGAGAGTATGGTTTTCGGTTTTTTTTTTCATTCACATCACTCTTTTAAGTTTTAACTGGTTATTATATTTATATATCAAAGAATCTTGCTTAGAGAAGTAAAAGTTGAAACACCCTACCATACAGAGTCTTATGCTTAAGTCATAATTTAGAGATGGCAATGTATTACGACCTCTAAAATAAAAATTTAGTACGTATAGTAGTATGAATGATTGATTATAACTAGGAGCCTTTGTAGAAAAAGGGGTAAACAAAAATCGCAACTCAAAAGCGCAACACTCCGATCGATAACGTAACGAACAAGAATAAACCAACGCGAGATTATATATATACAAAGGAGGGTCAAAAACAGGAATATCAAGACTCCAAATCCGGCTGCGAAGATAGTCGGTCCGAGCATAGCAATATATACATATGATAAAATAAGGAAAACCCCAAAGGAAACCCAAAGGGACACAAATACATAAAACCTATTCTCCAAAATCTCCCATAAGAGGAATCATCACAGTGTGTATTATTTAATGGAGATAAAAGTATCTAAGCAAAACATATAAACCAAAACATAGTCCCGAGAACAAAGGATCTTCGCAAATCTAGAAGTCTCCAGCATGCCTAAGCGGGAAACCTCACGTCCTGCATCTGAAAACCACAAAATCCGCATGGGTGAGAACTAGAGGTCCCCAGCATGGTAATAGCTTCCACATATATAATACATAATAATAGAGGAAAGCCGAAGGCAATCCTAGAACTTCCTCTAGATAATATCAAAGCTTATAAACAAGCTAGACCATATAAGGGCATCTGACTAAAGATTCTTCAGTCTAACTAATACTTCCCTTTCCAATTCCTTCAAACCTCCCAACCACCATCAGGAGTATAATGTAGCAAATACAGTTATATCAAACAAGAAATATACAAATAGGAACAATTAAGGCATTTAGACAATTAGCAAGTAATAT
>NC_029775.3:16789943-16796590 GCF_000817695.3 Arachis duranensis
CCTCTGTCGTGTCTCCCCAACTCGAGTTATACTCAATATAAACTTGATCATAATCATGATCCATATCCATCACCCTCACTGGTAAATATTTATGGGCGTGAGCTCATCCGGGGCTTTCACAGTGCCCGGCCACCCTGACGACATAGGGTCAAAAGAGCTTCAAGTCTCAACCTGGAGCACGTGGTGGCTAGCCACTGCTTTCTCCCAGGGAAACTCTCATCTCCGATAATGGAAGTGCAACATACACAATTCATTCAACAGCATTTATATGCATTATACTTGGCCATAATCATGGCTCCGCCGTAACACGGCAATAATCTAGCCATCCGGCTCACGGTTAAATCCATAACCAGCCATTTCATTAACAATTACGGCCTTTCGGCCCATGGCATAACAAGCACTTCCACCACCATCCTCCGCCTCTCACATAATCATCTTTGATCCTCATTGATCATTCATTTTTCCCTTGCTTCACTCGCAAGTTATCACATCTTAGCTCCTTTTCTAATAGCTAGGCATATCATAATGATTTAAGACATAAATGGTGAGATCGGAGGCTTAGAAGTATGAGATTTGGCTTTCAAAACTCAAAAATCAACTTTGGGATGAAAACAGGGCCACGCGTACTCGCACTCCACGCGCACGCGCGGATGGCCACAAAAACTCATCGGCGCGTAGGCGCCCTTCACGCGGACACGCACATTCAAAAATTAGTCAACGGCGCGCACGCGTCAACCACGCTTACGCGTGGGTACTCTTGTGCCCCAGGCACAAAACTGGCACAACTCTGGCACAACTCTCTGGAAAATAGCGGGGCATTGGATGCAGCCCATCAGCGCACCCGCGCACATCACGCGCACGCGTGGATGGCGCTTTCTGGAAGAACGGCGCGTACGCGCCATATGCGCCTACGCGCGGGGGGTTACTCTGCTAAAATTTTTTCTAAGTTAAAAACTGCAGAATTCACAGATTCAACCTCCAATCTTCCGACGGACATAACTTCCTCATTTTAAATCGTTTTTCACCCGTTCTTCGAACGGCATGGACATCCCGGACCCAATTTCATTTCTAAATAGATTTGGCACAAAACAGAGATCCGTAGTCCAAGTTATGTCCCGTCAAAGTATGCCCAAAAACCAAGTTTTTCATAAAAACCAGAAAGTGCCATTTGCAAAACAAGCCATTTTCAACTCTTTTCAAAATCAATCAAAACATGCCAATTTCATCCCTTTTCTTTGAAATCAATCAAAATATATCAAATTCAACACCAAACCTCCTCAACTCACACATAGACAATTTACCACAATATACAAAATCACTATCCCATCATTCTAGCCCACTTTACCCAAGTGGCTCAAACCCAAACACATTGACATATCATATACTCTTCCTCATGCCAATTTTCAACAACAGCAATTCCAATTAACCATCATTATACATAATCAATATCATATTCACCATCAACATGGTTCAACCCACAATTCAACCATAACCAATCATCAAGCATATATCACAACATGCATATTTCTCATACATCATACTATCAAGGCATCAATAATCATCATCACATATATGACCGCATCATATATCTCAACCATTCAACAATACCAACAATTCAATGCCTATCTTAGGGTCTCTAGCCTAAGTATTTCCTACCACATTACGTATTAGATACGAGAAACCGAAACCATACCTTAGCCGATTTCCCAAGCTCAACCGGAGCACTTCCAAATCACTTATCCACAAGCTCTCAAGGCCTCAACACCTCCAAGAACAGATTTTTCACCACCAAATCTCTTTTTAAGCTTTTCAATATCACCAATCAAGCTCCAATATTCACACATACACAACCTAAGCCACAATAATCACACCGATACACAACATCTCAAAACCCAAACATCATAGAACCACAAATAACACTAGGGTTGAGAATCTTACCATACCCAAGGTCCAAGGAGACAAGATTAACCTTCTCCTTCAAGAGAGTTGGGTCCTATAACATCAAAGAGCCCAAAGTCTCAACATTTTTGCTCATAAAACTCGAAAACAAGGCTGGAATTTTGAAGAGCAAAACGTGGCTTACCTCAAGATTAATTGTATGGGTTTTGTAGAGCTCTTCGCGGTGAACGCATGGCCGCAAACAGAGCGACAATCGGAGCTCTAGATCAAAAGTTATGGTGGTTTGAAGATCAAGTGAGAGATAGAAGTTTGAGAGAGTATTTTTCTCCCATTCTCTCTAACTTTCAGCGTGTGTGTGTGTGTAATGAGGAGAGAGAGTGATGAAAACTAGGGTTTTGGTTTAGTTATGTTGGGCCAAGGGCCCACTTTGGGTCCGGTTGGCCCGGTTTGACCCGTTCGGTCCAATCTTGGTCCGAATTCTATAAAATTGGTACCGAAATTCTCGTCTCAATCTCCTCTATCATATTAAGCCACAAAAATCACATTTTGGACTTTCTAGAATAAATTCTCATTTATAGGCTAATGAGCCATTAATTAACCGGGTTTTACATTTTGTGTGTGATTAAACAGAAAAGAATGAAAAAAATAGAGTCAAAATTAAATTAATTGACTAGGTTCATATCTAAATCTATTAGATGTTGAATGACTCAAGTTCCCAAGTGTGTTCTTCAACACCGCCTCGACTCCATGCCGCTTTGACTAATGAAACCTCTTTTCCACGCAACCATTTGATATTAGTATCATCAATTCTGACCGGAGCCATTGGAAGCGTCAAATCTTCTCTTAACTGAACCGATTCAGGTTCCAACACTTGGCTAGCATCAGGAGTGTACTTCCGAAGCTGCGACACGTGAAACACGTCGTGCAGGTTCGAAAGATGAGGTGGTAGAGCCATCCGATACGCCACCGGTTCAACCCTCTCCAGGATCTGAAATGGACCAATGTAACGAGGATTCAACTTCTTTGCATTAATCGCCCTACTTACTCCCGTGGTCGAAGTAATCTTAAGGAGGACATGGTCTCCTTCCTCAAATTCTAAGGGCCTTCGCCTTTGATCGGCGTAACTCTTTTGACGACTCTGCGCCGTAAGCATCATATCACGGATTTTCTTGACTTGTTCAGTGGTCTCAGCTATCATTTCCGGCCCCGACAAGCCTTTCTCCCCAGCTTCATACCAACATAGCGGAGACTGACATTTCCTCCCATGCAAGGCCTCATACGGAGCCATTCCAATGCTCGCATGATAACTATTATTGTATGCAAACTCCACTAATGGCATATACCGATCCCAACTTGCCGGTTGGTCCAAAAAACAAGCTCTCAACATATCCTCTAGTGTTTGGATCGTCCTCTCGGATTGACCATCTGTTTGAGGATGGTAAGCCGTGCTCAAGCTTAATCGGGTTCCAAAAGCTTTCTAAAATGCACCCCAAAATCTTGAAGTGAAACGAGGATCTCTATCAGAGATTATAGTAGCAGGTACACCATGAAGTCTCACAATCTTCTTTATGTATAACCGTGCTAGCTCCTCAAGGGTGTAAGTCATACGAATGGGTAAAAAGTGAGCTGACTTCGTCAGTCGGTCCACAATCACCCATCAATCTTTACCTTTTGACAAGTTAAGCACTTTGAAACATATTCTGCCACATCATTCTTCATACCCAGCCACCAAAACATCGCCTTTAAATCATGGTACATCTTATTACTTCCCGGGTGAATGGAGAATCCGCTTTTGTGTGCCTCTTTTAAGATATCCTGTCTCAAAGTGCCAACATCCGGCACAATGATCCTACCCTTGAATCTCCATAACCCATCTTTTCCTTCCGACATTCTCCACTGTTTCCCTTGCTCAATGGCCGGTAACACCTTCCATAACGCTTCATCATTTTGATGAGCCTTTAGGAGTTCGAACTTAAAGTCACTTGAGATTTCTAATCGGCTCAAACATAAGGTTCCGGATACTTCTCGAGCACCAATTTTTAGACTCTCGAATCCCTTGAGCAACTTATCCTCTTGGAGCATCATCCAAGTCGCATATAACGACTTCCGACTTAACGCATCCGCCACTTCATTCGCCTTTCCCGGATGGTAATTCAACTCAAAGTCGTAGTCCTTCAATAATTCCATCCACCGTCTCTGCCTCATATTAAGCTCTTTCTGATCAAAGAGATATTTCAAACTCTTGTGATCGGAGAAAACTTGGAATTTAACCCCATAGAGATAATGCCTCCACACCTTCAAGGCAAACACAACCGCAGCGAGTTCCAAATCGTGCGTAGGGTAATTAACTTCATGAGGTCTCAACTGTCGTGAGGCATACGCCACACATTATGATGCTGCATCAGCACGCACCCTAGACCCTTTAATGAGGCATCACAGTACACCTCAAATGGCTCGTTCGGCTCAGGTAACACTAACACAGGTGCAGTGGTCAACTTTTTCTTCAATGTCTGAAAGCTCTCCTCGCACTCAAGAGTCCAAACAAACGGAGTGTCTTTGCGGGTTAACTTTGTCATTGGCAAGGCTATCTGTGAAAAGCCCTTGATAAACCTTCGGTAATAGCCAGCTAAGCCCAGAAAACTCCTTATCTCCGTTACGGTGGTTGGTTGCTTCCAATCCATCGCAGCCTCCACCTTAATTGGATCTACGACTATTCCCTCCTTACTCACCACGTGACCCAAAAACTTCACCTCACTCTTCCAAAACTCACACTTAGACAGTTTTGCATAAAGTTTCTTCTCCTTTAGAATCTGCAACACGGTCCTCAGGTGTTCCGCATGCTCTTCTTTAGTCTTGGAGTAAATCAGTATGTCGTCAATGAAGACAACAACAAATTTATCAAAAAACGGACGGAAAACTCTGTTCATGTAATCCATGAATACCGCAGGAGCGTCCGTCAACCCAAAGGACATTACAGTGTACTCGTAATGACCATAACGAGTCCTGAAAGCGGTCTTAGGGATATCCTCACCCCTCACTCTTATCTGGTGATAACCGGATCACAAATCGATCTTGGGGAAAACTCCAGCTCCTTGTAACTCATCCATGAGATCATCAATTCTCGGCAATGGGTACTTATTCTTTATTGTGACCTTGTTCAGCTGCCTGTAATCCACACAGAGCTGCATACTCCCATCTTTCTTCTTTACCAGTAGCACTGGCGCACCCCACGGAGAGACACTTGGTTGTATAAAATTCTTACCCAGCAAATCTTCTAACTGAGACTTTAGCTCGTTCATCTCTAACGGTGACATCGTATAAGGAGCACTTGAGATTGGTCTCGCCCCAGGTACCAACTCAATAGCAAACTCAACCTCTCGGTTAGGTGAAAACTCATCGATATCATCAGGAAACACTTCCGGAAACTCACACACAACTGGAATCTGTTCCAACCTTTGATCATCACCCGAAACACCCGCGGTTAACAACAGGATACCTTGACATTCGATTCCAGAACAGTTCACCATCATCGAATTCAAGTAATAATTATTTACCACGACTGGCCCTTCTGTATCTTCCGGCATAAAGTACACCGACTTTGTAGAACAATCAAGCAGGACATGGTTCTCAGATAACCAGTCCAATCCCAAGATAAGATCAAGACCGATCATCGACAAGCAGATTAAATTATGAACAAAATCATGCTGCTTGAACCTAAAGAAAACTTTCGGGCATCCTAGCCTAGTCACCATGGCTTCATGGGTAGTATTATATACTCTTAGATCATAACCTAAGGTTACGATCTTCAATTCTAACTCATGGGCTTTCTCAAATGCAATGAATGAATGCGATGCTCCCGAATCAAATAAAGCAATTAAAGTTTGACTAGCCATTTCACAGTTACCTCGGATGAGTGTCTCAGATCCCACGACACCTATAGTTGAGGTGGTGAATATCCGACCAGTCTGTTGTGCTTTCCTAGCATCTTGTTTCTGCTTCTCTGGATAGTTTGGGACCTTATGTCCCGCCTTACTACAGTAATAGCACAAACCCCATCCGGCCATACACGGGGCTCCCGGATGGTGACTTCCACATCTAGCACAAGCTTGCTCATTCTGAGGTTGCTTCCCAAACCTTTTCCCTTGGGAGTTGTTGTTGTTGGGCCTCCTGAAAGAACTTCTCCACTTGAAAGGCAGACCTCTAGGTGCAAAGTTTTTCCCTCGGTTCTGTGGGAATTGCCCCTTATAATTTCTTCTCTCAGCGGCTGCCTTCTTTACACACTCTTCAGTAACCCTATAGTTGTTTACCATCACAAAGAAAGTTTTGACCTCTATTGGTCCATGATCTCTATTTCTGTTGTTGCCATGATTGTTTATCCGTTGCCCAAGAGCTTCAGCAGTGGCATGCATCGCAGCAGCCATGTTTTCCAACGTAGTCATAAGGTTCACCGGGTCATTAGGGTTAACCTCCGGTGCACGAGCATTAGTACGACCTCTACCACGACCTCTACCACGGCCTCTACCGCGTCCACTAGGCGCCATCTGGTTCCTACAAACCAAACAATCGATATTAAGTTGATCAGTCTCAATATCGGAAGTTTAGTGCTTCAAGTCCCAAATGCATGCTCATGAATGTTTATGCCAATTATATCAAGTAGATATACTAACGGCACATAACACACATACAGAGAATGCACAGAAGCATAGTCAGTCCATCCCTCAGGCTCTACAGGAATGAACTGCTCTGAT
>NC_029775.3:16796969-16805660 GCF_000817695.3 Arachis duranensis
AAGGCAATCCTAGAACTTCCTCCAGATAATATCAAGGCTTATAAACAAGCTAAACCATAAGGGCATCTGACTAAGGATTCTTCAGTCTAACTAATACTTCCCTTTCCAATTCTTTCACACCTCCCAATCACCAGCAGAAGTATAATGTAGCAAACACAGTTATATCAAACAAGAAATATACAAATAGGAACAATTAAGGCATTTAGACAATTAGCAAGTAATATGCAGTCAAATAGTCAATCTCAAACAATTCATATAGTATGCATATGATGAATGCCTGTCCCTAGTGGCTGATGATATCATCTGTCGGTTATAGAGCCAACCCGACAAGTCCTGACAGTTAACCATTGGACTGTCCATCTGTCGTGTCTCCCCAACTCGAGTTATACTCAATATAAACTTGATCATAATCATGATCCATATCCATCACCCTCACTGGTGAATATTTATGGGGGTGAGCTCATCCGGGGCTTTCACAGTGCCCGACCACCCTGACGACATAGGGTCAAAAGAGCTTCAAGTCTCAACCTGGAGCACGTGGTGGCGTCAAAAGATTTTCGAGTCTCAACCTGAAGCACGTGGTGGCTAGCCACTGCTTCTTTCCAGGGAAACTCTCATCTTCAACAGTGGAAGTGCAACATTCACAATTCATTCAACAGCATATATATGCATTTATTCTTAGTCATAATCATGGCTCCACCGTAACACGGCAATAATCTAGCCATCCGGCTCACGGTTAAATCCATAACCAGCCATTTCATTAACAATTACGGCCTTTCGGCCCATGACATAACAAGCACTTCCACCACCATCCTCCGCCTCTCACATAATCATCTTTGATCCTCATTGATCATTCATTTTTCCCTTGCTTCACTCGCAAGTTATCACATCCCCTAGCTCCTTTTCTAATAGCTAGGCATATCATAATGATTTAAGACATAAATGGTGAGATCGGAGGCTTAGAAGTATGAGATTTGGCTTTCAAAACTCAAAAATCAACTTTGGGATGAAAACAGGGCCACGCGTACGCGCACTCCACGCGCACGCGCGGATGGTCACAAAAACTCATCGGCGCGTAAGCGCCCTTCACGCGGACGCGCACATTCAAAAATTAGTCAACGGCGCGCACGCGTCAACCACGCGTACGCGTGGGTACTCTTGTGCCCCAGGCACAAAACTGGCACAACATTTGGCACAACTCTCTGGAAAATAGCGGGGCATTGGATGCAGCCATCGGCGCGCCCGCGCAGATCACTTGCACGCGTGGATGGCGCTTTCTGGAAGAACGGCGCGTACGCGCCATGTGCGCCTACGCGCGGGGGGTTACTCTGCAAAAATTTTTTCTAAGTTAAAAACTACAGAATTCACAGATTCAACCCCCAATCTTTCGACGGACATAACTTCCTCATTTTAAATCGTTTTTCACCCGTTCTTCGAACGACATGGACATCCCGGATCCAATTTCATTTCTAAACAGATTTGGCACAAAACAAAGATCGGTAGTCCAAGTTATGTCCCGTCAAAGTATGTCCAAAAACCAAGTTTTTCATAAAAACCACAAAGTGCCATTTGCAAAACAAGCCATTTTTAACTCTTTTCAAAATCAATCAAAACATGCCAATTTCATCCCTTTTCTTTGAAATCAATCAAAATAAATCAAATTCAACACCAAGCCTCCTCAACTCACACATAGACAATTTACCACAATATACAAAATCACTATCCCATCATTCTAGCCCACTTTACCCAAGTGGCTCAAACCCAAACACATTGACATATCATATACTCTTCCTCATGCCAATTTTCAACAACACCAATTCCAATTAACCATCATTATATATAATCAATATCATATTCACCATCAACATGGTTCAACCCACAATTCAACCATAACCAATCATCAAGCATATATCACAACATGCATATTTCTCATACATCATACTATCAAGGCATCAATAATCATCATCACATATATGACCGCATCATATATCTCAACTATTCAACAATACCAACAGTTCAATGCCTATCTTAGGGTCTCTAGCCTAAGTATTTCCTACCACATTACGTATTAGATACGAGAAACCGAAACCATACCTTAGCCGATTTCCCAAGCTCAACCGGAGCACTTCCAAATCACTTATCCACAAGCTCTCAAGGCCTCAACACCTCCAAGAACAGATTTTTCACCACCAAATCCCTTTTTAAGCTTTTCAATATCACCAATCAAGCTCCAATATTCACACATACACAACCTAAGCCACAATAATCACACCCATACACAACATCTCAAAACCCAAACATCATAGAACCATAAATAACACAAGGGTTGAGAATCTTACCACACCCAAGGTCCAAGGAGACAAGATTAACCTTCTCCTTCAAGAGAGTTGGGTCCTATAACATCAAAGAGCCCAAAGTCTCAACATTTTTGCTCATAAAACTCGAAAACAAGGCTAGAATTTCGAAAAGCAAAACGTAGCTTACCTCAAGATTAATTGTATGGGTTTTTTAGAGCTCTCTGCGGTGAACGCGTGGCCGTAAACGGAGCGACAATCGGAGCTCTAGATCAAAAGTTATGGTGCTTTGAAGATTAAGTGAGAGATAGAAGTTTGAGAGAGTATTTTTCCCCCATTCTCTCTAACTTTCAGCGTGTGTGTGTGTGTAATGAGGAGAGAGAGTGCTGAAAACTAGGGTTTTGGTTTAGTTATGTTGAGCCAAGGGCCCACTTTGGGTCCGGTTGGCCCGATTTAGCCCGTTCGGGAGACCAAGGCCTATACTCCCTTCCCCCTAATCCGTCCCTGGTTGTACCCTTATGGTGTTTGAATATTATGGGTTAAAAGGGATGTCAACTTGTCATAGTACAGTGCTTTCAATTGATGAATTTGTAATTTATGGTTTATATGAACAATTAGAGATCATTAAGAATCTTCCTGTTCGGTGCAAAAACATTAAGTAATTTTGTATGTTGAGCATTTGAAATGGAAGGAGCCTGAGGGGATTGTTTAAAAGAGGCTGCTCTCTTTCCTTTAACTTTGAGTGACTTTAATGTTAGTAATTACTGATGGTAACCATTATTATCATTTGAATCGCATCACATTTTTTAAAGTATATTATTAGTGTTAATTAATTATATTTAAATGGTTTCTGGTTTGTTATGGCTCTTAATGAGGCACTGAAGAATGAAGTCGAGAGGCTTAAGGTTGTCACTGGCGAAATGATGAGCCCCATTGAACAAGTTTATCTAAAAAATTAAAATTAAAATTTATCGTCGAATTTATCATCGGTTAAATCTGCCGATAACTATTAATTTAATTATTAATAAAAAATAATATATTATTGTCGAATTTACTAAAAAAAATCTGACAGTAAAAAAATTTTAAAATTTCACAATTAAAAGTTTAAATTTGTTGTTAAATCTGCCGGTAATTAGCGATAGACGAAAAAATTAGCTGATAAATAATTACCGACAAAATTTATACCATCAAATTTATTTTGATAATAAACAAATTATTGACAAATTTTTCAGGATTCTCGAAGCTGTCTTTCTTGGTGAAACTGTACCATATAAAGTGCATGTGCGGAGTGAGTAACAAGGCTTTCGGTTTGATTCTAGAGCTATTGAGGGATGCCTTTGAGCATGCAAAGATTCCAAAGACCTTGCACGATGCCAAGAGGATCATAAGGAAGCTCGGTGTTGAGTACAAGAAGATAGATGCATGTCCAAATGACTGCATGCTATACCAGGGCACCGACCAAGTCCTATCTAGATGCAAACGGTGTGGAGTATCCAGGTGGAAGCAAAAGACCCAGAAGAATTCTTTAGTAAGAATCAACGTCGTCGTCAAGAAGAATGGAAAACCTCAGGCGGCGAAGATTCTCTGCTACTTTTCTCTGATTCCACGGTTGCAGCGATTATTCATGTCCAGCAAGACAGTCGTGGACATGTTGTGGCACAAGAGAGGAACCAACTTTGACAGTTCTTTGAGGCATCCCAGGGACGGTGAGGCCTGGAAAGCATTTTATAGGAGATACACTGACTTTTCTGGCGATCCGCGCAGTGTTCGCTTAGCCTTGGCCAATGATGGCTTCAATTCTTATGGAAACCTTAGTTCAAATTACTCAATATGGCCAGTGATTCTTATTCTGTAAAAATATTTCCCATGAATTTGCATGAAACAAACCAACTTTACTCTCCCCATAATTATTCCTGGTCCTAAAATGCTTGGCAATGACATAGATGTCTACCTACAGTCCCTGATCAATGAGTTGAAGCAATTGTGGGCCAATGTTGATACGTACGACGCCAGTTATGAGAAAACATTCAAGATGCATGCTGCGTTGATGTGGACTATCAGTGATTTTTCTGGCTTGGGCAATTTATCTGGCTGGAATACGCACAGCGGGAGAGCTTGCCCTACGTGCAATTTGGACGCCGAGACTAGGCGACTCACCTTCAGCCAGAAATGGTGTTTCATGGGTCATCGTCGCTTCTTGAATCACGATCACAGATATAGATAGAACCGGAGTAGATTTGATGGAAAGATAGAGGATAGATCCCCACCTGTCAAATTGACTGACAGGGATATCTTGAGACAGTTGGAGGGTGTGCCAGTTTCAAACGGCAAGGTGCAAGCGGTGGGCGGTGAAAGAAGGTGCGGACAGCAGACTGTGGTTCAAGATGAGTCTCCCTGGAAAAAAAGGAGTATATTCTTTGATCTCCCATACTGGGAGAACAACGAATTACGTCACAACCTTGATGTGATGCATATAGAGAAGAATGTATGCGACAATATTGTTTTCACCGTGTTGAATGAGAGTGGTAAATCCAAAGACCAACTAAAAGCTCGAAAAGGTCTCCAGGTGATGGGAATCAGGCATGATATGTGGCCACTTTAAGGTGGAAAGTATCTCTATGCAGTCTTTACCATGTCAAATTCACAGAAGGATGTCTTTCTTAGGACCATCTAGAATGTGGTCTTTCTAGACGGGTACTCTAGCAATAGCTCTTACTGTGTTGATTTAAAACAGCGCAAGTTATCGGGCTTGAAGAGTCATGACTGCCACATTCTAATGGAACATCTCTTGCTAATTGCGTCAAGATACGTATTGCCCACCCCAGTGTCCGCCGTCTTGGCTGAGTTATAAGCCTTTTTCTGACTATTATACAGTAAATCCATAGATCCTCAGCAGCTTCCTCTCATTCAGGATCATGTAGTCCATACTCTATGCCATATGGAGATGATATTTCCACCTTCCTTCTTCACAGTCATCATTCATCTAACGGTGCATTTGGTCGAGGAGGCATGCCTCGATGGCCCAGTGCATTACCGGTGGATGTACCCAATTAAGAGGTAAAAATCTACTTAAGCTTTCTCGACCTATTTTATTAGGATAGCTGTCATCTACTAATTTATATGTTATGTTCTCGAAGGTACCTATGTCGTCTCAAGCAGTACGTGCGTAATATGGCACAACCGAAGGGATCAATTGCAGAGAGCTATTTATCCAAAGAGATTCTCACATTCTGTTTATGATACCTAGATAATGTCGAGACTAGGATCAATCGACCGGCACGACTTGATGATTGGCCGAGCAATGATGCGTCAAGCAAAATTGCCAACATGTTCCCAGAAGTTGGAAAAGCAGTCGGGGTTGCTTCATTTTTTACTCTAACAGCAACCGAAATCCTTCAAGCACATCGTCATGTACTGGTCAATCGCATTACTGTAGAGAAATTCTTGGAGTAAGTATCGAGACTGAGTTCTAAAATTATACAGTGAGCCAATATAGTATTGATAGTATTGAACTTGAACAAACTTTTTTTATACATAGTGAGTACAGAGCCATCATAAAGAGAAAACTGCGAAATAAAACAAGGTCCCAGTCTCACATAGATAGTGTTGTGCACAGAAAATTTCCCAACATGTTCAGGCACGAGGTAATCCTTAATATCAAAGGATCCTACTACCCTTTGATGCTTTCTTGCCACTAATGGTTCAATGTCAGATCCCATTTGGAAGCACCAGTCATTTGAACGAGTTACAGTAGCTTGCCTGTGGGCCCCTTGCTCAGGCCAGACACTTTCAGGCTTACAATGTCAACGGATTTAAATTTAGAACCATGTCGAGGGAGGAAGGAATGAAAACACAGAATAGCGGAATTTATGTCACTTCGATACTAGAAGTTATGCAAGCAAATGGGATGTCAATGTTGCCGTTGGTGGTGTCTCGTATTATGGGAGATTAGTAGACATCATCGAGCTAAATTACAGTGATCAATTAATTGTAGTCTTGTTCAAGTGTCTTTAGGTAGACACCACGTTGGGCAGAGGCATACGACAAGATATTTTGGGCCACATATGTGTCAATTTTGCCAGTTCAATTTACACCGATGATCGAGAAGATGATGAGTCGTACATCCTAGCATCTGAGACGCGTCTTGTGTTTTACGTGGAGGATGAGGTGGACAATGGATGGAGTGTAGTAGTCCATGTGAAGCCAAGAGATTTGTTTGACATGGGCGAAGATTATGAACATTGTAAGGTCGACCTTCATCCCCAGTCTTGTATGACTAGCTTGCCTGAATTTGATGTCGAAGGCTTGCGGTTGACAAGAGACGGCGATTTAGAGAAATCCACTAATGATGGGTCTGAAGATTATGATGAGGCTGCCGATTCCTAAAATACATTTCTCCATCATGCATGTAGCTCATATTCATGGGAGATTCTGCATATATACTACTATCATGATTCACCTATGATAGTGGATTGTATTCAACACTAAATTTAGTTTCTTTATATTTTTATTTTTCAGATGCCTGCTCCTGCTATAATCATTCCGGTTATTATACTATTTTTTTGGCAATATATTATTATTATTAATTCCGACTAAAAGACAAAATTAGGGATTTGGTTTTTTCACAATTTTAAACACCTGCAAAATTTGAATACTCCTCTTATGAAATACCCTAGCGTCCGCGCCCCGCCTCTTCTTCTCAATCCTTATACACCCCAGCCCTACCTCACAGCTCTTAATACATTGAACTAAGGCCCCCCAGCTAATAGAAGCTCTCACCTCTCGCGCTCCAACGAGGATTGCTAAGCTCGCATTGCATTTTGGCTTTCTAGTAGGGATGGCAAGCGGGGAAGCCCGCCCAGCCCCGCCTTCATTCAAAATATAAGTATAAATATTCTCTCCAAAGCAAAATAAACATAATCCAAAACATAATTATAAATATTGTCTCTAAAATAACATAAACATAATTCAAAACACTCAATTTTTATCTTCATACTCTTGTAAGTTAGGTTGGAAGAAGTTAGGTTTTGGCAAAAAATTGCAAAAATACACCCTCACTAAAAAAACCTTAGCCCGGCGGTGAAGCCCGCCCCGCCCCGCCAAAGCCCGCCAAACCTCCCGGTTTAAGCGGTGCGGGTTAGGCGGGCTTTTGCTATTTGGCGGTCCCGATTTTTCAGCCCAACCCACCTTTTTTGGCGGGTTACGCGGGCCGACCCGGCGGGTTTAGGCCTGTTTGCCACTCCTAATCTCTAGAAGCTGCCGATCGTGTTAGTGTCTCCGCCCGCGTGGTCGTCATCGGGTCGAGATTACTGTTGGCCCATCCTCTCTACTCCAGTAACCATCCCTCTTTCTTTCAATAAAATGGGTGATGTTAAAATGTGATTACAGTAGGTGTTCTTATTTTCAATGAAATTTGTATTTACTGCAGAAGTTAGCTTTCATCCCTCCAAAAATTGATTTAAGCTCTCTTGTCCCAGCTTGGTCAGCAACAATCAACACAGTAAGTAATGGAGAAAATTTCGTTTTTCCATTCTCATATACCAAATTTCAAATTTATTTTACCCCATGAAAAAAAATGAACTCCCATCAATTGTAGTCAACTTTTCGCTGAAACATGCCAATAATGGAGGAGTTTCCTTTCACCCTAAACTTTTTTTCTTCTGGGGAAAGAATTGTACACAATAGAATGCCCTTTGAAGGTGAATTTTCCTTGTTATAAAATAAGTACTTATGAATTTTGATGAACTTGTTGAATTTTATTTTGTTTCTTATTGTTGCTGGCTTGATGCTCCAATAATCTAATCTGCTGTGCATTTACAGGGAACCAGGTCAAACAGGTGGAGGCCCTGGTAAGCCAGACAAATGACTTTATTTGTTGGTTATTGTACAGTGTTCATAGAATTATGTGATTTATTGGAGTATTTTGTTGTTGTAGGCATGCATTGTTCATTCTCTATTTTTGACCATATCTTCGGATTCCCAATAGATAATTATTTGAATTACAAGTTTTGGACCTGTTTAATTGTTTACCATCTAATATTGTAAATGGATTTTCCCTTCTATATTTCTGCATATGCTATATACATGAAAAAGTAGGGATAAGTGGTTTTTTCTTGCAAACTTTTATAGTGGACCACAAGAGCAATATAATTTTCTTCTTTAGTTGAATTTCTTGAGGGACTTAACAAC
Organism: Arachis duranensis; assembly: GCF_000817695.3. NCBI lineage: Eukaryota > Viridiplantae > Streptophyta > Magnoliopsida > Fabales > Fabaceae > Arachis > Arachis duranensis. Next base: position 16,805,453 of record NC_029775.3, read on the forward strand.
TATCTTATAACTGTTTTAAATTTTAAGGAAATCATAATAAAATTTTAGGTTAACTCCAAGAATTTCGAGCATTATGTTTTGATATATAGTTGCTTGCTGAGTCAGTTGTGTTCTTCACTTCTTCCTCAATTATAGATTCAATAATAATTCTTATTCTTGAAACAAACTTATACAGCATTTACCTTTTATGGTGTTATATATATATATA
>NC_029775.3:16805693-16826879 GCF_000817695.3 Arachis duranensis
ATATTTCATTATCATAAATATTATATCTTCTATATATAACATATATATTTCCCTTTCTATACTTATAGTTTTATATTCTGCAGACTTTTATAGTGGATCACTTTTTATTTCCTCTAAAGGTATGTGCATAATAATGCTTATGTATACATTGATATTTGTATTTACAATTAGTATCATCTTTTGAATCCAATGTCAAGTGAATCTAACTTTTATTATTGGCTAACATTGTATTCGTTGAATGCTTAGTTTATATATAGTCGGTAAATGTTTTGAAATAATAACAGATTTCATTTCAAATTATAGTTTCACATGTTTATAATCTTATATCTATATTTAAACTTGTTTTTTCTATATAAATTAGTCAACGAGTTATAATTTAATTTTGGTTGTAACAAATTTACCAAAAAAGCATGAATGTGACATAACCAAGATTTGATTCTGATTTAATCTCTTAGTTCTTTTCTGAATCACAACTTTGTTGTACCCTCTATTTTTGTATGCTTGATGTTCCGTAGTTATGTTAAAAAAAGGTGATTTTTTAGGTGGTGAGTGATTGGAATTTAAATTGTATATTTTTTTATTTATAATTTTGTTTATTTCATGTGTCATTAATAATCTTATGAACTTGTATTAATTTAATTAGACACCAGGTTCATACAAAACAAAAAAAGCTCTTGTCATGTAATATGTAAAAGTCTTGTAATATTCTATATGATTAGTACATATAAAACTAGGCTTCTACCTACTAAACCTTTGCCAAAAGTTCTGTGGAAGTCATTGTAATAGGTGATATAGGGTTTTAATTATGAATTACGAAAGAATACATCATGCTTTGACTCTTCTTGATTCTAATTTGTTTTTTCGTTGAAACAAGTGCCCTTTATCTTCTAAGATGGCTAGAAAAGGTCATTATACGAAAAAACTGAAATTAGGACCAGGATGTCAGCAACCACAAACGACTCCGTCTCTGGTCTCGACTTCCCACCGCGATGACTCTCAAATTTTTCCGGACAGTAGTGATAGTGTCTCTACAACTTCACGCCCGTCCCTTCTACTGTGCAGTGCAGTGTACCAAGGCTTGCTCCACAAACGAGCACAAATAACATTCAGAACTCGGAGTCAGGCCACGTAAACTTGGCAGTTAATGCTAATGATGTAGATTCTATTGATCAAGAAGCTGATGACCCCTTTGTTGATTCTAGAGCTCAAAGTCGCAAAGGACGCAAGACTACAGAGTTTTGGGAAGTTAAGATCATCGATAACGTATTTAATAATTTTTCTATGTTCAACATGATTTAGACTCTATGTTATATATTAATTTTCTCGCATGCTATCCACAACGGATACACATATAAAGTATTATATTTGGCTTATAGATTCCGATGACACAATCAAGCTGGCAATACTAAGCATGAGGGAGGCTATAGAACGGCCTAACGGTAGAAAGATCGTGCTCAGGTTCAACAATGCAAAGCAAGCAATTGGAGACGAAGCTGGACTGTTGAGTGGTGTGCTTAGTCTGCTGGGATCTTATTATGGAAAATTTTTCATCTGTGAGGAAAGTTGGCATAAGATGACCACTAAAGACAAGGTTTATAACGATGCATTAAGGTAAATGTTTATATCCACCTGGAGTTAAATATGCTTATCCTTACAATTATTGACAAATTTTATTATCTGTATAGCAAATTTCCCACTTCGATGAGGATAGTGAAGGAACTATCAAGAAAAATATTTTGAAAATTATGGGGAAGTCTTGGAAGGAAATAAGGCTAAGGTTGTATAATGCTTGTTTCGAGCAAACATTCACGACTAAACAAAATATTGAGCGCCGTCTGTCGGGAATTGACCGAGAGCATTGGAGATGGTTCCTTGACTATCGCGCCAAAGCTGAGACGAAGGTAATCTAGCATATCATTGGTACACAACAATAAAATAGATTTAGCATTGAGTCTTTTTAAATTAGTTTCTGATCGCCCTTTGTCTCTGATGGACCAATAGAAGAAGTGCAGGAAAAACGTGATTAATCGATCAAAACAACTATATACCCACACTGACGGTTCGAAAAGCTTTGCATGGCGAATGGAAGAAGAGGTACTTTACTTTTTTATTCACTCTTTGGACTATTTATGTGACTTAAGTTTCCTTGATTGTGTGGAATATGGTAATGGCACAAACTTTGTTGATACAATCGGAACAACAAGGGAGAAGAGTCAGTAGAGGAGAGTTATGGATCACAGTGCACAAAAAAAGATGGCTCCTGTATCAATGATGAAGCAAGAGCAATTGGTGTAAGTACTACTACTTATAATTGATCGATAAAGTTATGACCTCAAATAGGGTAATGTCTACTTCTCTATGTTATTTTGTTTTTTTTTTTATTTCATTACTGAATGGTTTACTCTCCTATGTCAAAATAGACCAAAAGAACTTTACAATTTCCAATTCAGCTTACTTTTAATTATCATTGCAAATTTACCTGTTATGTTTCTAGACATTTTGAACTTCGATATAATTTGGAAACAGTTGGGGTAGAATTTAAATGATTGAGTTTCACTTATCCCTTCCTTCTTTTTATAGTGGTTGACATCCTATGTTGTTATCTTTTAAGACCAATATTATACTCAATATTTGTAAAAAATGAAGCAAAGATTCTCTCATGGTGCCGACGTATCCGTGTTGGACATGAATCCAATGCCGACACGCGGTGGATACTTCAAACGAGTGTATCAGCGGCGTGTCTTCTTGTGGTGCAGAATTTTGGTAGAGCGGTCACAAATCCGAACGAGTCCGACCCGATTTAGATGTTCCTGAGACAGATCTTTCTGCTAGACTGCAAATCTTCAATTGATTTTGTGATTTTATGAACCAATTAAACAATTTTTTCTTTTTAATTTTAAAATATTCTAAAAGTAAAACAAATCAAAATTTAAATTTAAAAATAAAATAATCAATAAATCTAAATCTAAATCTATTTACCGTTTGTCTTTGGTAGCTTACTTACTCACTAGCTTAGCCGTTCTTTGTTCTCTGCGTTATATTGAAGAAGAAGAAGAATAAAAGACAGAGGTTGAAGACGAACTGCAGAACTACATTGTGTGGTGCGTGGTATTTGCAGATGATGGACTTGCAGGATAAGAAATTGATACATTTTCTGTTAGCGAGATGGCAAGAGTAGATTAAAATTTTTTATTTTTTTAATAATTGCATAATTTTATGTATATTTACAATATGATATTTTATTAATTTAATATATTATTTAAATTTTACTTCACAACGTATCCTAAACGTGTCGTATCCAATTTTTTATAAAAAGAACGTGTTGGCATATCCGTGTCGTGTTGTGTCCGTATCTCATGTCGTATCAGTGACAATGAACGTGATACAGTTAATCATCATGTTTGGTGTGTTCTTGACATGAGATGGACCCATCAACAAAATGATTGTATTTGCTAATTTGTGTCTGTAGGAAAGAATTGAGGAGATGGAGCAACAGGATGAGTCTTCTAGGGTGTTGTCTCAAAATGATTCCATTGCTCAGGTTTTCGAAAAAGAGAAACCGGGTAGAGTACGTGGTATGGGTTTTGGACCGACTTCTAGTAAACTCTTCGGTCCGAATTTACAAGCGCCTGGCAACAAAGTCCAACTAGGGGAGACCCAGAGGAAGCTGCTTGAACTGCAGGCAGATCAGGAAAGCGAGAAGTTGAAGAGGAAGGCGATGGAGGATAAAGCAACAGAGAAGAAAAAAATGTAGGCGATAAAGAGTGCTCTAATTTATCTATTTCAACGGCAAGGTGAGGAGTTGCCACCAAACATCGCTGTAGGGATGAGTTTCGTGGAATGATAGAGTGAAAAATAGTATATTAGGATTGGAGATATTTTGGATTGAAGCAAACATTTTGTTGAATTAGACTGAGCAACTCTTTGCAAGAGATTTGTTTTCTTCGTATTTTCATGAATATATTATTTTGTTTTGCAGATAATTTTTTTGTTTTTGCTACAAGTTTAGATTCTAAGGTTGAAAATATTCACTCTTAAAATAATAAAAAACTAAAAAGAATAAAAAATAATTCTATAATATTTTAAAAAAGTGATACGTGATTTTTTGAAAAACCCAATTTTTTTATTTTTCTTAAATTAGCGGCGGTTTTAAACTGCCGAAACGTGGTTCAAAGATTAAAAAATCTATTACATTTAGCGGTGATTTGCAACCGCCGGTAACTGTGACCGAAATTATAGTACCATTTCGCGACGATTTAAAATTGTCGCTAAACGTGCGCCAACTTGGACATATCGAGATTAATCACGACGGTTTGAAAATCGCCGGTAAACATGAAGCAAATCGTGTCAGTCTCATTTGGCGGCGGTTTTCTAATCGTGTGCCACAAAATTTTGATTTAGCGGTGGTTATACCAGCGGTTGCTGAAAACCGCTGCCAAACCCAATCCCAACGCCCATATCCATGGCGGTCCAGTTAGTTGACGGCCTTTGATTTTGCGGCGGTTTAAAATTGCGGCGGTTTAAAACCGCCGCTAATCAAGAAAAAAACCGCCAATATTTTGCGCCTCCCGCTTGTTGTGTTTGAGACACTCCTAAATATTTTTTCTTAGTATATAGTATTTTTGTGTGAATGAACTTTTGAGGGATAATTTATCTCTTACTATGTTGTAATGCGTCTTTTCTTTGATGGAATGAGTATAACTTGGACACAAAAGAATACGGTAGTTAGATACTTACAAAAGACACTCCAACACTCAAATCCAAAAGTGTTTAAAAGATATAATAAATCTATGAATATAGAAATATTAAACATAAAATAGAATTTATAAAACTTATTATATAAATGTTCTCCTTAAGATATAGAAATACGTGTTTTTTATAGGTATAGAATTGATGAATATAATTAATGTTATGACCGTTCGTCATTAAGTCGAAAATAATGGTTATTAAGATCGTCTATTACAAATTTAGAATGAAGGTAAATAAAGTCGAATTATGACTGATAATGTACAACAAAAACTGAACTATAAAATAACGGGTCATATATAAATTAAAATATTTGTACTATTGATATAGCATATTTAACATATATTTTAGAGATATTTAATTATAACTGCTTATTTTAAATCACAATATAAAAAGTAGTACAAAAATTAAAAAAATAAATACTTATAATAACAAGAATAAAATATGCTTTACTTAAAACTTATAAAAAATTATATTCTTTAATTTTAAAAATATACTTTATTTATTATTTTTTATTTCTTATTTTGGCTAAATGCACTCTTGTTAAGAAACATAAATAAAAAAAATCACTAAAAATAACATTTATTTAATAATGAAGAAATATAATAGTTGAGTATTCTAAATAGATATCTATTGATTATTAAGAATACATTTGATAATTCACTGACAAATACTGCACAGACAAAATGAAAGTGAGAGATATATTATAAAACAAAAGACCAAAAAATTTAAGCGATAGATAATTAAATAGAAACAAATGGAGCATAGAAAAATAATACATGTTATTATAATGTTAAAACTAGATACCCTGGCAAGGAATCTAAATTATGATGAGCGAGGTGTTGCTGGCTGAGTAGGAATTGGAGAAGAAAACCATTCTTCAAATTCAGGGGGCAAAAGAGAAGAGGAATGTACCTCCGAATGGTGGAACAAGCTAAGGTGTAAGGTGTTGTTTAATGGTTTACTGTCAAATTCTTTCCCCAAAGGTAGACACAATTCTGATGAAATATTAACGTTAATAAGAACACTAAAATATTTATTAATAAATAAAAGGCTTATTATTTTATATCCCATTTCTCAAGAAAATTAATAAGTACTTAGAATTAGAATTAGAATGTTGTGTTGTGGCGTGGTGTCTGAGAGTGAGAGTGAGACAGAGAGAGTAGTGCGGTGGAAAGACAGATTTGGGTAGAGAGGCCTGGCCTGGCGTGCGAAAGGAAGCACGACTTGTTCCTACTCTCATCCTCGTAGCCCCCCTTGCTCCTTCATTTTGTCTTTATTATCTCACCCTTTTTTTTTCAAATTAAATAAAACATGGTCTATGAGTCAAATTAGTCTTTTTAAAAAATAATTTATTTTTTAAATTTGTCTCTTCAAAATTTTATCAGTTAAATTAGTTATTAAAAAATTATATTTTAATGTTTTATATTATTAATAGTTGATAGAAAATATTAATTAAATGACAAAAAGACAAAAATAATTAATTTATAATTTTTTAAAAATTAATTTAATTGGTAAAATTTTTTAGAGACAAATTTAAAAAATAATTTATTTTTCAAGAATTAATTTAACAATTAAGACAATACAACATAAATTCTAGATATATAATGTAGTTTTTAGATAAATACAACAAATTTGCCAAATAAAAAAGTTAGTTAAAATTAATCAATACAATTTTTATCGTTAACTTTTAATCAATTAATATTTAATCAAATTTTATTTTCTAATTTTATCCCAAATTTCTCTTTTTTTGTTTTTTAAATTTTAAGACTACATTTGTTTAAAACATAAAATAGTGAAGTAGAAATACAAATACATAAAATCATGTTTAGCAGATGAGACATGAGATATGGATAGAGACATTGTATCTAGAGAAATTGAATTATTGTATTTTGTATCTATTTTGACAAAAAAGGAATAAAATATTAATAAAAAATACAACTTTTTTTTATTTTTTTATTATTTTTATTAATTTTTTATAATTATATTTTTTATTATTATATTTTTTAAATTTTTTGAATGAAAAAAAATGAGAATAAATTAGACTTTTATAATTTGTTATAATTTATCACCAAACAAAATACAAAAATACTAATTTTTGTATCTCTATTTTTTATGTTTTATTCTCAATATCTTATTTTATCCTATTCTCACAGCTAAAGACAGTCTAATGTATCTTCCTCCTCTCTGTTTCACGGCTGGCTTCCTTGTTCTATAGGCTTCGTTTGGTTATTGGGTAGAGATAAATAAGACACAGACACAAAGACATAAAATGACATAGACATAATGAGACATAAAATTTGAGAACTTATTTGGTACTCAAGGACATAACACTACTTGTAATTTATCACTTTAACAAAATGACAATGTTATTCCTGCCACAAACCATCAACATTACTTTTTTATCATTATTTTAGTTCAAATTACCACCATTAAAACCACAATGACCACCTCTCTACTACCATTTCAATACAAATTACAACTATTAATAATAGCAAATATAGAATAAATTAAAAATTTAGATCCAATCCAATTTGATATATAATCACAAATTTCAATCAACATCTAAATAAAAAATAAATAAATAATATATGAAATAAAAAAAAACAAAAAACTAGATGGATCTAGTAACGAGGAAAAGAGGCAAAGAAATTGTAAAAGAGAAGTGGAGTCGAGACTGAAAGAGACGGAGAGACAAAGGTAGATTTATGAGGTAGATTGAGAGAGAGAGAAAGAGAGAGAGGTGCGACAGAGGTGGTGACAGTGGATTTGGCAAAGACAGATGCAAAGTAGAGATGGCAACGAATCTAAACGGGGAAAGGCTCAAAGATGAGGGAGCCAAGGAGGGAGAGAAGAGTTGAGGCAATGGAGATAAGAAAGATGAGGAGAGGCAGTGAAGGAGAAAGAGAAGGAACAGAAAAAAGTGGAAGAGGAGGAGAGGCGACAAAAAAGGACAAAAGAATGGAGGTGATGGAGAGGGACAAAGAAGGTGAGGCTACGGATGGGGTGGGAGGCATAGAGGAAGAAAGAAGACAGTGAAAAAGAAGATAGAAAAAAAGAGAAAAAGAAGTAAATTAGGATTAAAAGGAGAATGATATAAATGAAAATAAAAAGAGATAATAAGAATAAAAGTGAAAATAAAAAGTTGTGTCTGTATCTGAAATGTGTGTTACAGGTTAAAGGTGAGACACTAAAAATATGTAATGTCCATGTGTGTGATACCGTATTTATAATAATTTTGTGTCTCATTAAACAAACAATATACATGTATTACTATGTTCAAGTCTCTAATAAACATGAACACCAACCAAAATATATATATATTATTTTATTCATTTTTAATTTGATAAAACAAAGGTAACCTTTAATTAAAGTAAATTGCTATTCGAATCTTATTACCATTGCTATTTTTTTAAGAAATAGAAAACACTGTGTTATTTATTATTATGAGTAGACAAAATATTTTTTTAATATAGAGATAAAAAATTTGAGAATCAAATTTTATTATGAAATCACTACAAGAAAAGAGAGCAATTTTAATTTGATTTTTTTTAACAGCCATAGTTAAGTGTAAAAATTAATATATATTTTTGACAAATATTATAAATATCAAATTTTTATGTATTTTTGATAAATAATTTGATTGTAGAAAATTACTCCTTAATTTTGACACTCATTTGTTTTCAACTTATTCCGTTATTCTTTTTTTTCGTTAAGCTCCATCAATTTTGGCATCACACTGCTCTCAGTTTGGGATTATACTACTCATTCTTCATCTTCAAAATCTCAGTTTATTCTTTAGTTTCAAGATCTCATCTCATTCTTTGTTAAAAATTTTTGTTGAGAATTTTTTATGGTCAATAAGTGTCAAAATAAATAGTATTTTTGACGGTTAATAAATATCACAAAAAATATATTCTCAAATTTTTCTAACAAATTATTTTTGACGGCCAATATTTATCAAAATAAGATTTAAATATTTTTTACAATTACTTATATGTTAAAAATATTATTTTTGACAAAACTTTTATTAACATATTTTCATAGTTAAAATAGTGTCAAAATTTATTTTTTGATGATTTTTAATTTTTTTCGACACATAATAATCCTAAAAAATAGTCTATATTATTGTAGTGAATTTTACATATATATAAATTTAATTTTAGATTTGTATTTTAAAATAATATAAATTTTATAAAGATAAATTTGATTTTCAAATTTCTAATTTTAAAAAAGTAAAAAAATCACAAACACAAATTGAATCTTTAAATTTCTTATTTATAAAAAGAATAAAAAAATATAACCACAAATTTAATTCTCAAATTTTTGGTATCAAAATTCGATTTTTAAATCTCTTTTAATTATCTTCTATAACTCTATGATACACCTTTCATCTTGCCAAAACACATCCTCTTTTTTATTATTAAAAAAAAAAGCAGAAGGAATCTGTAAATTTATTTTCTTTCTTCTAATGTATGTTATTGATTTTATTATTGTTGGAATTGGTAACGGAAATGGTTTCAACGAGAGATAGTAGAGACAGAAGTAAGGGTGAGAAGAAGCAAGGGTGAATGGATGGAGGCACCTGAAATTACAGGTGATAATACATTTTTAATTTTATTTATTTTTAATTTAATAAAACAAAAATAACCTTTAATTTAAAATAAATTGCCATTCGAATCTCATTACCATGAGACATGCATTGACAAGCTATTTTTTAAAAAAAAAATAGAAAAACATAGGGTGTTATTTATTATTATGAGTAGACAAAATATTTTTTTAACATAGAGATAAAAAATTTGAGAGTCAAATTTTATGATGAAATTTTATAGATATATAAATTTAATTTTTAAAAAGATTTGTACTTTAAAATAATAAAAATTTTATAAATATAAATTTAATTCTCAAATTTTTAATTTTAAAAAAGTAAAAAAATCACAAACACAAATCTTTTTATAAATTTTTTATTTATAAAAAGAATAAAAAAATATAACCACAAATTTAACTCTCAAATTTTTTATACCTAAATTCGACTCTCATATCTCTTCTAATTATCTTTTACAATTTTATGATACACCTTTTATCTTAGTAAAATACGGCCTTTTCTTTATTATTAAAAATAAAAAGCATCATTAGGATCCATAAATTTATTTTTTTTCTTCTAATGTATGTTATTGATTTATTATTGTTATTGATAACGGTGATAGTTTCGGTGAGAGATAAAAGTAGAAATAGAGGTAGGGTTGAAAAAAAGTAACAAGTAAATGGATAGAGGCATTTGAAGTTACAGGTGATAATACTAATTAGTATTCATAGTGGCTTTCAGAGTTGGAGTTTGATTTGGCTCATCTTTTATATATAAGGTGGTGTGTTGAGCTAACACATGACACGTGACAAGCTCCTGACCAATATACAGAGAGTGTGTTGGACACGTATCACATGTTGATTCGACGTGATTTCAAAACATGAGCTATGTGTTGAGTGTTCTCTCTATAAAAGCAAAATCTGTTACTATTTTACTTCATTCACTACAAGAAAAACGTCGAGTACCATCGGATTTAGTATCGTAACGTACTGGTGGATTCAGTGATGGTTTTGTAGTGAGATTCGTCGTACCAAAGAGTTACCGTCGGAAAAAGTTATCCGACGGTAAAGTTGCTGGTAAATATTTAACAGGAACACTAGACAAATAGGTGTAGCACCCCAATTAGCCTAAGCTCTACCTCGCGTCGTAAAGCAAAGGTTAATCAAGGGTTACGACAGTCCTAAGGCTGATACATATAATATATATAGAAGAAATAATATAATCTAGAAGCTTGATGAAAGATATAGCTCAAAAATAGGATTTAAAAGCGCAAAACGAACTAACGAAGCGTCTAACTTAAAACACAAGAAACATATATGATATAAACAAAGATAATAGTATAATAGGGTAATATCATAAGAAACTAGCCTAGACTCGCGGAGTTTAAGCCGACTAGCCAAGTATACAGACAAAAGGAAACTAGAGTTTAAAATGGCTTATACAAGTTTTGTTCTCTCTCAAATAAAAGCCTCTAGGCCAAAGCAAAAATACAAAAGCGAGAGACAAATACACAACAAATAAAAAAGATTCCAACAGGTATCCGGATCCTCCTCTTCTGTCACCAACCAAATAACTCACCGAGGTGGGTTGCGACCTGTATCTAAAAAACAACAACAAAGTATGGAATGAGAACCAAAGGTTCTCAGTATGGTAACAGTGCCCAATAATGTAAGATGTAAGGTTCCGGGACGCCGAAGGCAATCCTAAAACTTCACATCACATACTGATATTCAAGCTTAACATCAATAAATAAATAAAGAACTTAAACCATAAGTCGGGTCATCTAAACTTAGGGGGATTCTAACTAATACTAATCACACCGTTGTATCCCACAGCCTTCACCACCCTAACCTCCGTGCGATCATATCGCCACCACCTACCTAACCTCCGCAGCACCAGACAAGCAAAATTAATGCAAACAAGTAAAACACATATAAATTTCATATACAGTAAGTAATTCAAGAAGCAAGTAGGCATGCTATACAATTAGGCAAATTCAAGTAATCAAAGCAAGCAAGCATATAGAAAATTCATATGATGAATGTTTATCCTAATGGCTCGTGATATCACTTGTCGGTCTATGAATTCCAACCCAACACATCCTTTCGGATGTCACTTTTCTGCCACACCAACGAATATAGTGTCGGGCACACTCTATTGACCCACGGATATAGTGCCGGGCACACACTATTCACCCACAGATATAGTGCCGGGCACATCCGCATGCACATTCCAAGGATATAGTTCCTAGCACACTCTTGCAGCAGAAAATATTATCAATCATAATTCAATCCCAGGGACATGATACCCTGCACACTATCATACTTAACCCAAGGATATAGTGCCTGGCACACTCTCATTATTCAACAAGATCATCATTCCTCATTGAGTTTTCAACTCATCACAACCATCATCAATTCATCATTCCCATTCCTAGCTCAGTAGTTCATCAGCTTCTCAAGTCCTACATCCGTCTTCATACACTCTCTACCAAACCCATCCTCAGTACATCAGAAACCTAAGCCTTCGTTCTCTAATTTTTCATAATAACATCAACTAAAACCCTTAGCTTATTTTCCATATTCCCATGCTCAAAATTAAGCCCAAAAGCCTTAAAATAGTGTATTAGAAGCTTATAACCCTATTAGGAAGGTAAAATAGTTGAAAACAAAGTTTAAAATTGTGAAACAGGGCGTGTGCGTCTGCACAGGGGTGTGCGTGCGCACGCCCAGGAAGATTTTGAAAGTGTGCGTGCGCACGGGGGTGTGCGTACGCACAGGTACTAAAGTTTATAAGCCTGTTCACTCGCACAAGCTGTGCGGGCGCCCCCAATAGACGACCCTTCCCGACTTGTGCGTGCGCACATCACAGGGTTGTGCGTACGCACAGGTCGTAATTCTTCATTGATATGCACGCGCACAAGCTGTGCTAACGCTGCAAGCAAAGAATCTTTTCCTGCCTGTGCGTATGCACCGGTCTGTGCGTTCGCACAGAATAAGATTTTCGCAGGGTTGTGCGTCCGCACAAGGCTGTGCATGTGCACATATCAGAAATCCTAAAATTCTGCAACTTTGCAGAATTTCAGATTTTCAACACCAACTTTGAATGATCATAACTCCCGCTAAAAAATTCTAAATTTTACAAACTTTATATCGAATTAAAGGGTTTTCATTGAACTTTAATTTCAAACAATTTTCAACCAATTTTAAAAACCGAGGCAAAAGTTATGATCAGACAAAGTTCACCAAAAACCAACTTTTACCAAAAACCTTAAAACCTCCAATTCAACCAACTCTCAAATCAAAACCCAATCCAAACCTATTCAATCATCATAAACCACTACCACATACAATATCTTACCATTTCATATGATTCTCCTCAACTTCACCTAAATTACTCAACCATTATACCATATCCCACTACCAATCCATAATTTCCCATTTAAACATAAATCCACACTCATAACCATAGTCAATCAACAACAACCTCAACTACCAAAACAAATCCTCATAAATTCCAATGATCATTATCAAACTATATCCATCATTAATCAAATTCATCATAAAACTCATCAACACCAATAATACTCAACAATCCTTAACAACCACAATAACCAACAAAAAAATCATCATCGATTTATGTCATTAAATATCATAATTATCAATATCCTTCATTTCAAACCACCATAAACATTTTACATTAACTCATCACCTTAAATTCTCAAAATTCTCATTATTCATCAATATAAATAATCATCATCAATACTCATCAACAATAATCTCCAACAATCATCATCAGCCATAATAATCCCAGACACCAACAATCAACATCAACTCACATATAATTATTCATACACCCATATCATTCAATCCTATCTTAGGGTTAACTAGTCTAAGTTTCCAGAAACATTACATATTACATAAAGGAAACCGAAACCATACTTTCGTCGATTCCCAAACGCACCAAACACCGGAACGAAACCACCAAACTCGATCCAAAGTCTCAACCAACTCCAACCAACACCAAAACTTAATCTAACATCACATATATATATATACCAAAATCAAAATCTAAGATACACAAAACAACTAAACACAAGGATCTAGCAGAACTTTACCTTATCCAATGTGAGTAGGAGTAAAATCCAGGAATTACCCGCTACTAAAGATCACCTAAACAAATAAAACCACAAAATCTACTCAAAAGCCACACATAAAAACGCGCAGAATCTTAGTGCAGAAAACTGGGGAGTGAGCTTCGAGTTCTTACCAAAAAAACTTAGATAGAAAGGTAGAGCACGTCAAGAGCTTCGTGTGACCGCAAACGACTCGTTAATCGGAGGTTCGTAGCTCAAAATATGGCTCCCGAAAGGTGGAGGTGAATAGTGTCACCCACCCTCTTCTCTCTTCTCTATTCTCACCATCCCTCTCCCTTTCTTTTATGAAAAATGAGCTCAAAACTCACTTAATGGACTTATATATGTTGAACCTTGGGCTCGGTTTGAGTCCGGTCCAACCCATTAGCATTTTTAGCCCGTTTGGCCCACTTTGGGCCAAAACCTTTAAGATTAGTGTCTGGTTTTCGATTCTAAATTATATTTATCTTCTCAAAATATTAAATCAATTTTCAAAATATTATTTTCCAAAATACGCGGTACTGGACAAACTAAAGCCGGTACTACCAGCTTAAGCGCCATTACGCATTTTTACAAAACTTTTTGAAACAGATATATTTTCCAACTCAGAAAAATTCACTGAAATCAAAATTCACATTTATATTTTCAAAATAAGACTTCTAAATTTTAAATCTATTCCAAGCACTAAAATTATTTTATTAAAACAGTTTTACATGAAAACGCGGGTTCTTACAATAGGCACCAATCGTAGCGTCAAAATTTCCATCAGATTATTTCGACGGTAGGCACGATTAATGAAACTCTGCGTTTTGGTTACCTGCACCACGTTACGTCAGATGAAGCCATCGGTAAATTCGATGGTAATGGTGCCTAAATTCGAACCGCAAACCCTCTTCCCTTCATTTTGAATACATTTTCTCTCTCTAATCTCTCACCTTCCTCTCTCTCTCTCTCTAACCTCTCACCTCTTAGTCTCTCTCTAGCTCCTGCCACTACTGCAAAGGCTGCCGTTGACGCTGCTGTTACAACCGTCTTTGCCGCCGCTGCTGCCATGCCCTACCGTCACTGGAAAGATCGTCGCCGCTACTACTCGAAACACACCCTTCTCTTTACTATGTTTCCGTCGCTGCTGCCCTCCTACAGTTGAAAAGGTTGTTGGCGCTGCTACTCGAACCACCCACTTTTGTCTTCTCTCTTCTAATTTCTTTGCATTCCATGTTTGCATTGAATATTTTTTACTATGTATAATTTCTGCTTAGTTAGTCTTAATTTCATTTACTTAGTTGATTTTTAGTAATTAGTTTAGTTAGATTAATTTCTGTTTTAGTTGATTTTGGGTAATTAGGGATTTTCATTGAATCTGTTTCTTATGCTATTTAATTTCTGCTTAGTTAATTTTAATTCCATTTTATTAGTTGATTTTTAATAATTAGTTTAGTTAGATTGATTTATGTTTTAGTTGATATTAAGTGGTTAGGATTTGGGTATTTCGTTATTGTATGTTCTAATACAAATGTGGAGATTGGTGGCAGAATTTGAATACCACAAACTAACCGACAAGTGCACCGAGTTGTACCAAGTAATATCTCAGGTGAGTGAGGGTCGATCCTACGAGGATTGATAGATCAAGTAAAAATAGTCAATTGATTATTCTAGTCAGACAATCAAAATTTAGAGTTTCAATAGTAAATAACATGAAAAAAAGAAAATTAAATAAGAGCAAACTAAAATTGGTTAAGAAAATAATATGATAAAAATAGTTAAGGTGTTAGAGATATTTAAATTTCCGAATTAATATTCAATGTTAACAACCTTGATCATGCAAAGATTATGTTCATGGCAAACCTTAACTGATTAAACCCTAATTCCTTAGTAATTTAATCTCCTCTAACTCAATCAATTGCCAATTCCTTGGTCACTTGATTGAATTAGAAGATTAAGTTCAATTCTAGTTTATGAGCCACACAAACCCTAGATACCAAAAATAAGACGATTATATGTCACGTATCGCGTTAAATCCAGATAAATAGAGAGTTGTCAGGAATTGATTTCTAGATGTAATTCTAATGATATAGCTTTTCCAATATTCAAATAGAATTCAAGTTGAATTAGAGTTATTTCCCAATAATCACTAATTCTTAGGATAAAGAATGAAACCAATTCTTAAACAATAATCAAAACATTAATCAAGAGTAGAAGAATAAATAATTATTGATCTATCAAAGTAAATAGAGCTCCTAACCTTAACAATTGAGGCTTAGTTCCTCATTTAGAAAATAAACCCTAGTAGAGAAAAGTACGAAAGTGTGGAATGAAAATTAGGAGATTAGCCTAGGTCAAGATCTCTTCTTTTATATCTAATCCTATTTAATGTAAAGTATATTTTCTAAAACTAAATAATATCTTTTTCTATTTGTAAATAAAATAAATTTTTAATCAAAATTAAATAATATCTTCGTTGCTGGCTTAATTGGTGTGGGGACCATTACTAGAACTTGGACTAGCGCCTAACTTCACAAATGTGAAGTTAGACTTGGCGTTGGAAGCATGATATGTAAGCGCAAGCTCTTCTTCTAGGCGCCACCAATACAGCATGTAATTGAAGCACAAGTCCTTCTTCCGGCACCTAACTTGGGAAAAGCCAAGTTAGGCGCCAGTATGGTTGAGCATTCTGGAGAAGAAGTATATACTATTATACATCATTAGAAAGCTCTGGAAGTTAGCTTTCTAATTCCATTGTGTTAAGTTAAGAAATTAGCTAACATAATTGATGATGACAAACATTAGATTATTGGACTAATTACCTAATTAGTTTTGATTATTTTGGTTGAGTGATGCAGGCCAAAAATCAATATATAGCTGCATCCCATTATAGAACAAAATGAACCTGCTGGTGGGCTGACAATCTAAAGGAATTCCAAAGGAAACAAAACAAAGAAATAAAAAAGGGCTAATTGAATCTAAGCCAACCTAAGCCCGATTTGATATCACTCAAGGCTGATCCCTCCATTTTCCTTCCACTAAAGCAACGTTCACTTTTTTCTCTTCGGTCAGAACTCAAAGAAAGAGACAGAGAAAGCTTAGTTCCTAAGCTGTTCACTAAAGAAGAAAGAAAGAGAAAGATTAAGCTTGAAAGGCAGAAGTCTAGTCACCCACATCTAACCATATCAAGATAAGTCAGAAGTTAAAGGTGATTTAGTTTTCTCTTGCATGCATCGTGCTTTCTTCTTCTCTACCCCAACTCTCTGCCACTCCAAATTGGGATACATGGAAAAGATGATCTCTGTTCAACACTACTGTGAATATATCGTCAAAAGTGTATCTTGGAGACCAAGTAGCATTTCAATGGTTCAAATCTGGGTTTACCATTGAAAACATTCAAAAAAGAAGGTCAGAATAATAGTTCCTAATTTGAGAAAAAATGGAAGACAATGAAAAAGTGAGTTGGTGAAGCATGCAGCTCAAGGGTTGACCTAGGAGAGAACAATTGAGAAAAATGCTAGGAGATACAACAGAAGATTTCTCATTATTCAGAATCCAAGGAGAGATAACCAGTGTTTTGAGGTTTATGTTCTGAGAAGAGCTCTCTGAAGAAGTTCATTAACTTGGACAGTACTTCCTAGTCAAAGGAGCATTCTGCCAGAATGAGAAACTAAATTAGAGGCAAGCAAATCTGGTTTATCACATAGCAAAGAGGCTGTTGAAGCATCAATCTTCTTCATGTTTTACAGATTGTAATTTTCTTTTTAATGTTTATCTTTCTATAATTTCTTGAGGTAAAAGGCAGAATGAGAGAGCTCAAGTAAAAGCCTAAGAGTGGAAAGAGGCAGAGTGACACACTTGAGTGAAAAGCCTAGAGTGATTTCAGATTTTTTTAGGTTGATTCTGTGTCTTGTATCTTGTACAAGTGAGGTATCCCTTTCTTAGTTGGGTTAGCATTAAGAGTGAAGTGTTAGGTATTAGCATAACTAAGCCAAGTTATGTTAGAACTTGAGTATGAAAGGATTGTTTCAATCCTGTGGAATTGGTGTACGTAATACTTTAACTATAGTGGAAATTCTACCACTGTTGTGGTGGAGACTGGATGTAGGTTGCATTGCACAAGACAACCGAACCAAGATACATGATGGTGTCAGCTTCTCTCTTCCTTGTTCTGTTCTGTTTTCTGATATTCATGAGACAAAATAAAATTGTCTCATAAATTTTCTACTACCGAGTTCAAACAGATTCAGACTGAAAGTTTATTTTAAAGGGTTAATATATTAAAGTTAGAAGAAGGTTATAGATTCAACCCCCATTCTCTAAGCCTTCTACAACCTTCAATTGGTATCAGGAGCTAAGGTCTCAAGAATCAAGCTTCACCGCTTGGAGTAAAGGTCCAATGGCGAACAATTTGGGCACAACCATAGTTGCCTATACTCTAACTGAAAGCCAGTCAAACAACAGGTCTCCCTTCTTCAACGGGAAGAATTATGCTTACTGGAAAGAGAGGATGAGGATATTCATTCAATCCATTGATTACAACATATGGAAGATTGTTGTAAGTGATCCCAAGATTCCAATAAAAACAAGTACTGATAGAGTGGTGACTCCAAAAGAAGAAGCTGAATGGAATGATGACGACACGAAAAAAATGGAGCTGAATGCTAAAGCCATCAACCTTCTTCACTGTGCTATTAGCTTTGAAGAGTACCGAAAGGTGTCTAGATGCAAGACAGCCAAAGAAATCTAGGAGAAACTCCAGGTTACACACGAAGGCACTAAACAAGTCAAAGAAACGAGGATTGATATGCTACGAAAAGA
Source organism: Arachis duranensis (assembly GCF_000817695.3). Classification (NCBI taxonomy): domain Eukaryota; kingdom Viridiplantae; phylum Streptophyta; class Magnoliopsida; order Fabales; family Fabaceae; genus Arachis; species Arachis duranensis. Next base: position 16,823,963 of record NC_029775.3, read on the forward strand.
GTACGAGATGTTTAATATGAAGGATGGAGAAAGCATTAATGAAGTGTTTGAGAGATTCTCAATCATAATCAACAACTTTGACGCTATGGGAACAACCTACTCAGAACAAATCCTAGTAAGAAAACTCCTTAGAAGCCTCACAAAGGAATGGAAAACTACTGCCACTGTCCAAGCTGAGAGCAATAACCTAAGTCCTATAACCTATGATGAGCTGAGAGGAAAACTCTTGCCTATGAAGTCACACACACAAACCCGGACTCAAAGAAAAAGAGAATAGCCCTCAAGTCAAAAATAGAATCAAAAGAGAGTGAGTCTAGTGATGATATTTCAGATGATGAACTTATGTTTTTTGTTAGGAGACTTAGAAGGATGATAAAAAACAAAGACAAACACAATGGTTCAAGCTCAAAAGATTACAAGAAGGACTTGAGCAAGATTACTTGTCATCATTGCAAAGAGGTTGGACATTTTAAGCAACTGACCAAAGTTCAAGAAGGAGGACAAAGGGAAGAAAGAAAAGAAGAGAGGGCTCATGGTATCTTGGGAGGATCTTGAGAATGACTCAAATAAGGAAGAAGATTCTGAAGGTGAAGATAAAATCTGCTTCATGGCTGGTAATGATCATCTTGATGAGGTAAATTACTATGACTTGTCTATAGGGCTGCGTTTGTTTCTGAGAACAGGACAAGACAAGACAAGACACTGAGAACAGGACAAGACAAGACATCGATGGATAGAGACACAAAATTTTGTGTTCTTGTATTCTATTTGGTGATAAACTAGAACAAATTATGAAAATCTAATTTATTCTCATTTTTTTTCATTAAAAAAATTTGAGATGAAAAATATAATAATAAAAAATATAATTATGAAAGATTAACAAAAATAATGAAAAAAAGAATGAAAAATAAGTTGTGTCTTTTATTAGTGTCTGGTGCACGAAATTGTGATCCTAACAATGGCATTCAACTTGGTATGCGCATCTACTAACTCAGCACTTTCTTCACAATTCCGCACAACTAACCAGCAAGTGCACTAGGTCGTCCAAGTAATAAACCTTACGTGAGTAAGGGTTGATCCCACGGAGATTGTTGGTATGAAGCAAGCTATGGTCATCTTGTAGATCTCAGTTAGGCTGATTCAAATGATTATGGAGTTTTCGAAAATAATAATAAATAAAACATAAAATAAAGATAGAGATACTTATGTAAATCATTGGTGGAAATTCAGATAAGTGTATGGAGATGCTTTGTCCCTGTTGAATCTCTGCAACATACTGCTTTCTTACTTTCAATCCTTCATACTCCTTTCCATGGCAAGCTGTATGTAGGGCATCACTGTTGTCAATGGCTACTTCCCATCCTCTCAGTGAAAAAGGTCCAAATTCTCTTGTCACAACACGGCTAATCATCTGTCGGTTCTCGATCATGTCGGAATAGAATCCATTGATTCTTTTGTGTTTGTCATCACGCCCAACAATCGCGAGTTTGAAGCTCGTCACAGTCATTCAATCCCTGAATCCTACTCGGAATACCACATACAAGGTTTAGACTTTCCGGATTCTCAAGAATGGCCGCCAATAATTCTAGCTTATACCACGAAGATTCTGATCAAGGAATCCAAGAGATACTCGCTCGTTCTAAGGTAGAACGGAAGTGGTTGTCAGTCACGCGTTCATAAGGATGGATGATGATGAGTGTCACGGATCATCACATCCATCAGGTTGAAGTGCAACGAGTATCTTAGAATAAGAATAAGCTGAATTGAATAGAAAATAGTAGTAATTGCATTAAAACTCGAGGTACAGCAGAGCTCCACACCCTTAGTCTATGGTGTGTAGAAACTCCACCATTGAAAATACATAAGTGATCAAGGTTCAGGCATGGCCGAATGGCCAGCCCCCAAAGTCTAACAACTAAACGTCCAAAGATGGATGCTAAGATAAAAGACGAAACCAAGATGTCTAATACGATAGTAAAATGTCCTATTTATACTAGACTGGCTACTAGGGTTTATAGAAATAAGTAATTAATGCAGAAATCCACTTTCGGGGCCCACTTGGTGTGTGCTTGGGCTGAGCTTGAGCTTTACACGTGCAGAGGATTCTCTTGGAGTTAAACGCCAAGTTGTAACGTGTTTTTGGCGTTTAACTCTGGTTTGTGACGTGTTTCTGGCGTTTGACTCCAGAATGCAGTATGGAACTGGCGTTGAGCACCAGTTTGCATCGTCTTGATTCGAATAAAGTATGAACTATTATATATTTCTGTAAAGCTCTAGATGTCTACTTTCCAACTCCATTAAGAGCGCGCCATTTGGAGTTCTTTAGCTCCAGAAAATCTATTTCGAGTGTAGGGAGGTCAGATTCCAACAACATTAGCAGTCCTTTGCCAGCCTCCTTATCAGAGTTTTGCTCAGGTCCCTCAATTTCAGTAAAAAATACCTGAAATTATAGAAAAACACACAAACTCATAGTAAAGTCCAGAAATGTGAATTTTGCATAAAAACTAATGAAAACATCCCTAAAAGTAGCTAGATCCTACTGAAAACTACCTAAAAATAATGCCAAAAAGCGTATAAATTATCCGCTCATCACAACACCAAATTTAAATTGTTGCTTGTCCCCAAATAACTGAAAATCAAATAGGATAAAAAGAAGAGAATATACTATAAATCCCAAAATATCAATGAATATTAGTTCTAATTAGATGAGCGGGACTTGTAGCTTTTTGCCTCTGAATAGTTTTGGCATCTCACTTTATCCTTTGAAGTTTAGAATGATTAGCATCTATAGGAACTCAGAATTCAAATAGTATTATTAATTCTCCTAGTTAAGTAGGTTGATTTTTGAACACAGCTACTTTTATGAGTCTTGGCCGTGGCCCTAAGCACTTTGTTTTCCAGTATTACCACCGGATAC
>NC_029775.3:16827008-16831710 GCF_000817695.3 Arachis duranensis
ATGCCACAAGCACATGGTTAGGGACAGCTTGATTTAGCCGCTTAGGCCTGGCTTTACTTCCTTGGGCCCTCCTATCCATTGATGCTCAAAGCCTTGGATCCTTTTTATCCTTGCTTTTTAGTTTTAAGGGCTATTGACTTTTTTTGCTTCTTTTATATATATATATANTATTCATAAACGACAAGATAAAAAATATGCACTGTTCAAGCATTCATTCAGAGAACAAAAAGTATTGTCACCACAGCAGTATAATTAAACTAATTTCAAGGATGAATTCAAAACTCATGTACTTCTTGTTCTTTTGTATTAGAAACATTTTTCATTTAAGAGAGGTGAAGGATTCATGGAATTATTCATAGCCTTAAGACATAGTTACTAATGATCATGAAGTAAAGACACAAAACATAGATAAACATGAAGCTTAAAAACAGAAAAATAGAGAAATAAGAACAAGGAATGAGTCCACCTTAGTGATGGTGGCACCTTCTTCTTGAAGGACCAATGATGTCCTTGAGCTATTCTATGTCTCTTCCTTGCCTTTGTTGCTCCTCCCTCATTGCTCTTTGATCTTCTCTAATCTCATGGAGAATGATGGAGTGCTCTTGGTGTTTCACCCTTAGTTGGTCCATGTTATAACTCAAGTCTTCTAGAGAAGTGTTGAGTTGTTCCCAATAGTTGTTGGGAGGAAAGTGCATCCCTTGAGGCATCTCAGGGATTTCTTGATGATGAGCTTCTTCATGTGTCCCTTGAGATCCATGAATGGGCTCTCTTGTTTGCTCCATCCTCTTCTTAGTGATGGGCTTATCCTCTTCAATAAGAATGTCTCCTTCTATGATAACTCCAGCTGAGTAGCGTAGATGGCAAATAAGATGAGGAAAAGCTAGCCTTGCCATGGTGGAGGACTTTTCGGCTATTTTCAACCAATGAATCTCTTAGTACTAAATTTGGAAAACTCATGACAACTGAATTTGATATGAGTATGATAGGTGAACTTAATTTTTTCCTTGGGCAACAAATTAAACAAACTGAAAATGGTATTTTCATTCATCAAGAGAAGTATGCCAAGGAACTAGTTAAGAAATTTGGTATGGAAAATGCCAAACTCATGGGAACTCCCATGCACCCTAATTCAAAATTAGACAAGGGAGAAACTGAAAAAGATGTAGATGTGACTAGGTATAGAGGAATGATTAGCTCTCTTATGTACTTAACTTTCTCTAGACCTGATATTGTACAAAGTTTTGGAATGTGTTCAAGATTCCAATCTAAACCAAAAGAGTCTCATCTTTCTGCAGTTAAGAGGATCATTAGATATGTTCATGGCACATCCAATTTTAGTCTTTGGTATCCTAAGATTGATGATTTTTCTGCAGTGGGTTATTGTGATGCAGATTTTGCCGGTGATAGAGTTGATAGAAGGAGCACATCAGGCTTATGTTGCTTCCTTGGAAAGTCATTGAATGTTTGATCAAGTAAGAAGTAGCCAACAGTGGCTTTATCCACTACAGAGGCTGAGTATATAGCTATTTTTTCTTGCTGTTTTCAGCTTATGTGGTTAAAAACACAGCTTGCTGATTACAAATTAAATGCTATAAATAGTCTCTTATTGTGTAATAATATGAGTGCCATTAATATTTCTAAAAATCCAGTTTTGCACTCTAGGACTAAACATATTGAAGTGAGATTTCACTCAATAAGTGAACATGTTCAAAAAGGGGATATTAGCATTCAATTTGTTAAATCAGAGGAGCAATTAGCTGATATTTTCATGAAACCCCTAGCTGAGGACAGATTTTGCATGCTTAGGACTAGTCTGGGCAAATGAATAACCTTCTCTCCATTCAGCATTCTTTAGCCTTGTTGCACGTGTAGAATCATCTGGGCCAGCCTTAAAAATCTGAACATGGGTGGTCCAATATGTTTCCTTAAACCAAACCACCTCTGGGCCCACTATGAATACTACATGACTTTTTGTTTTTGTTGGCTTGTTTGTTTTAGTTTATTTCTTTTTGTCTTTAAGTTCAAAAAGTTTCAAATTTTAAAATTGATTTCCATTTTAATTTTTTAATAAAATCAAATCTTTCTCTTTGTGATGTCAAGTCCTTTCAAGTCAAATTAGAGGTGATGCAGTTGCATGGTTTAAGAAAATTTCTTTTGGGTACGGTTACCAATATTTCTTCTTCTCCCTCCAGAACTCCTCAAACTCATCGGTTTCTCCCACTACCTTTATTACTTCTCTTTGTTCAAAACCAGAAACCGACCATATGAGGAAGAAAACTGTTTCACAAAAGCCTCTTCGTGAAAAGATCTTCAAGATCCTGCAAAACAAAAACCTTCCACTCGATCACCTTCACTCCATCACCTTCTCCTCCTACTTCACCTCATTGATCGGATCTAATGGATCGTACTAAGAACCCCTCAAGGTTTCCACCCTCAGCCAAGCAGACGCCTCCACCAAAGGAACCTCCTTTTAAACCTGGTTCGTCGAAGCCAAGCTATTCGAAAGGGATCGTCGAAAGGGAAATGACCAGCAGTGCCTGAACCTACCTCTGAGCCCACTTAACCTAAGACAAGGTCTGTTCCCTTGCATTCTCAGAGAGGTAAACCTCAACTCCCTCTTAAATCTGTTAGAGAACCAAACATTGATCCCTTTGCACATAAATCCCACTTCATGACATCTCACTCCAACTATAATCCTTACAGATTTAATTCTGCCATGAATAATGACTTTTATGAAGGAGTTATTAAGTATCGTACCCCGTGTCCCTCTTTTCTTGCTGATTTACCAAATCTGAAGAAGAAAGGTTTTTTTGTTGAAAATTTGGAATTTTTGGAGTGGAATCATCTCTTCAACATCAAAAAGCCTGTTTACCCACTTTTGGTTAAATAGTTTTATGCTAACATGACATATCATGAGGGTAGTGTTCATTCTTATGTTAAGGATCGAGACATTGTTTTAAATAATGAAACAATAATTGATTCATTGAAATACACTGATGTTGGGGCTTGTGCTTATACTTCTGTTAAGTGGAATGAAGGAGTTGGTATCTCTTTCAATGATGCTTTGACTCATATTTGTGAACATGTTTCTCTAATTGATGGCATCACTCCTATTCATAAAGCCCTGGGTTATGAACGTGCTCAGTTGCACCGTATTGTAAATCACATCATACTTCCTCAGAATGGTTCATATCAAAGGGTATCTTATACTAACACTCTTGTTTTGTATGCCATGTTCACTAAAACAGAAATTTCTTTTGCTTATTCGATGGTAAGATACATGTTTGACTCTGTTAGAAGTGAGAAAGACAAAGTCCTTCCTTATGGCATGTTTCTAACTTGTATTTTTGAGCATTTTGGTGTTGACTTGTCCAATGAGAATTATGAAAACAGACATTCATATCTAAAAGAGGGTGGTTCAGTGAAACAGCATAAAGGACCTACTCGCTCTGAGAGGGTGGTTATAGATGATGAAGATGATGAGTTCATTCCTTAGGATTCTCCTCCTCCTTCTACTGAAGGCACTTCCATCTCCACGGGACAAAAATCTGCTCTGTTTAATGTTGTTCGAGATGTGGTCCAAGAATTTGTCTCCCAATCCTATCATATGATTGCCATGAGTAAGGAATAAAGAAAGCTAGCAAGCAAGCACGAGAATTTCCTCTAAAAATCAAGAGATAGAGTGGCTGTCTTCATGAAGTTCATTAATAATCTTCAACAAGATGAAGATCATGCTACTGATGCTGAGGAGGAAGTTGATTCAGAGAAAAATGGTTCAGATGCCTAGATTTGTCTCATGAAACTATTGCTGTCTACTCGCTTTTGTCTCATGAAAAATGTTTATCTTGTTACTTTTGAACTACTTTCTGTTATTTCGGATGATTGTAATACTTTAACTATTGATGAACTCACTTTCATTTAATTTGGTGTTTAGACTGTGAATTAACACTTTTTTGCAGGTTTTAAGGTGTGGTTTTCTACTTGATTTTGCCTATTTTCCACCCTTGATGACAAAAAGGGGAGTATAGTAGTTGTGTTGTGAATTTTTGCTGTGATTTTTATTACTGCTGCTATTATTTTTTGCATGAGAATTTGATTTGCAAATCTTGCTATTGTTGTGATTTTTGGCATGAGATTTGGAACTTGCTTTTATGATATGTTACTGTTTTTCCTTTGTCAGTCTTAATTCTCTATTTTGGTTAAAGCATGATCAATTTCTGAAATGGATTTTTGTAAAAAGTGCTGACATGATATGTTCAATATTGGGCTGGATTTGTGTTGCTGGTTGTTTAAACTCCCTTAGTCAAGTTGAATTATGTGGAGCTCTTTATTGTGCTTTCTATAAGTATAATGTAAACAGGAACGAAAAGAAGAGCATATATCTAGGGAGAGCTACTCTTGAAAAGGAAAGGGGGAGCAACACAAAAGCAAGTAACATCATTCAAAGGGAAGCTTATTAACATTACTCAAATTCAATTTCTTTTAGTTAATGTTTAATTATGTTTGTCATCAAGGGGGAGATTGTTGAGTTAAGAAATTAATTAACATAATTGATGATGACAAACATTAGATTATTGTGCTAATTACCTAATTAGTTTTGATTATTTTGGTTGAGTGATGCATAGGGGTGGCAAAGCGGGCCGCCCTGCCCCAACCCGCCCTGTCCCGCCTAGACACGCTCCAAAAATGGGGCGGACCGGTC
>NC_029775.3:16831738-16834061 GCF_000817695.3 Arachis duranensis
TAATTTTTAATTTCAATAAAATTGTTCAAAATAATATTTGTCAATAAAATCATCTTTATTTTAAAAAATAAGTCACATAATTTGAACATATATACAAAACTGTAAAATAAAATAAATAAAGTTAATAACTAAAAGAAGAATATAAACAAAAAATGAAAAAAAAGTGTTTTAAAATTTTATAATTATTAATTTTATAATAGTAATCACTCTTTTATTTAATTAAAAAAAAGAAAAAAATATCTTCGGCCCGGCGGACCGGCCTGTCCCGCCCCGCCAAAACCCACCAATTTGGTGGTGCGGGGTTTGGCGAGTTTTTTTAATTTGGCGGGCTCCGAATCCTAGCCCGACCCGCCTTTTTAGCGGTTTAACGGATCGGCCCGACGTGTTCAACCCGTTTTGCCACCACTAGTGATGCAGGCCAGTAGGATGCAAATTTGGTGTAGCACACCAAACTTAATCCATGAACACATACACAATCTTAAGCAAAACAAAAAAAAGAATGAAAAGAAAATACCAAACGCTAGGTTGCCTCCCAACAAGCACTTCTTTAGCGTCACAAGCTTGACAATTGGTTCTTGAATTTCTAGGAATTGTATTTCATTCTGACTAACTAATCTTAGTGAATCACTTTGTGCAATTGAAATTCATATGGGATGCAAAACACAATGTCATGATCAAGAAGACCTATAACCACTGCGCTGCCAAGTAGTTTTACCAGATGATGAGCAACGTTCGACAGGGGAAGGACCACCTAACGAGGTTGGATCCGTCCAGAAATCAAACGTGACTTGGAGGCTGATTTTAGAGATAATGAGGGGTTCAAGTGTTACCGTTTGACGAACGTCGCTAACAAGGCTTCACCCATGTCGTCCAGATATATGGGTGGGTCAGCAACCTTCATGAAGATAAAGACCATACTGGTAAGAATTTTGGCATTGTTTATTGTTTTAGTAGTTACTTGAATTAGTTTTTTACTTTCCTTTTTCATTATTAATTTAACTAATTAGTTAGTACAGTAAATATTAGTTTAATGTCATTGTTTTAGTGGATTTAGGTAGTTAGAATAGGTTAGAATAGGCTTCGAGATTGCTGGAAAATATTAGATGAAACCCTTCAAGGGTGGATAAATCCGTCGGTAAGCTGTTTTCATCGACGTTTATACCGTCAACCCAAGAACGACGATAAATCCAATAGTATTCAGTATTTTTCTTGTAGTGATTGTGAGGAGAGTTATTTTACTGTGTTGGTGGTGTGATGAAGGGTACCACAAATATAGTAATATATCACAACGAGTGAAATTATACGAAATATACGATAGGGGTGAGCTTTGCGTGTGAGAATCTATTTTTGTTTGTGATTTCATGCACTCTGACATTTGTGGAGCTATAATACGGTCTCTGTCAAAGTATAAAGAGTGATCTCTTAAAAAGGGTGAGCAAAATTCTATATAGAAATCTAATTATCGTATTAGGAGGTCTGATACAGTTTGATATTATACCGATCATTGACGAAGCAAGTATGTAGCGCATGTTTCATGTTCACTAGCGCACTCAAGTGCAAGAACCAAAGATTGAGTTGTATGTTGAGTTTGAACATATGGCTATAGATGGGATTCAATAAAACTCAGATATAGAAAACGATAGAGTTGAAGTGTATGAAGGAATGAACAGTGATAGAGAAGAGGACTTTGAAGCTAATTACAAAGCTAGTGATGAGAATGAGATTGGTGATCAGAGAGGTGAGGCAGTCATGAAAAATGTAGTGGTTTCACCCGCAATCAGTCAATTTATAGATGTTCCACCTTTTATTCGTAGCTAGGATAGTGACGCTATGCATGCACCAAAATTCTCTAAATGTGCGAACATAGATATGTGAGGAGTGAGTAATACATATTTCTTAATTTGTATTTTGAATGGATACATGAGTAACAATTTATTTTTTTTAGGTGTTGCTAACCCTAAGGATGGGAGTTCAAGATCAGAATGGAATACAGTATTAGAAAGTCGGACGTCACGACAATTAAGAGTTACGTTATCTCTAGAGGAGTCAATTACACTGTGTATGAATCTGAGCTACACACATTCTTTGCAAAATACAAGATATATGATCGTGGATGCGCTTAGCTTATCTGAGCCAGTTTGATACGAAAAAAATTGTTAGGAGATACGGAAATACAATGGAAATTATTTCACAGGATCATTTTTAGCATTAGCTGAAATTTTTTCTATCTAAAAATTATAACTAAATATTAATATATATTATATTAAAAAATATTTAAAAAGACCTCAAAAAATTTAAAAAATTTTATTATTATTTTCACTTC
>NC_029775.3:16834535-16836078 GCF_000817695.3 Arachis duranensis
CTCCACGTGTTTTCTCCTTATTGTTATTCTTTTGTTGCTGCTGTTATTGTAGTAGAAGGTGAGGAGCAAGAGTTTTGAATTGTGCAGGACAACGAGTCCAAATACATCTTAATTCACTAAGAAATAAACCAAAATTATATAATAATTGCAACACAATTAACTTAGAAAAAAAGAGAAACTGAGAACAGTGGTAAAGAATCTGTAGGTTTGAGAAGCAATGGATGTTAATAATAAAAATTTTTTAACATGAACTTAGAAATTTTGCTTGTGGATTTCAAGTTTAACTGAGGAGAATTTAGCTACAACAGAGGAAAAGATTAAAAAAAGGCCTTTTAGAGAAAATGAGTATATTCATGGTATCTTATATTAAATTCATAATTCATATAAGAATTGTTTGGGTGATTTTATTTTCTGGGATTGTGAAGATTGATGAAACGTTTTTTTCTCTGCCTTTGTAGAATACTTGAAAAATATTTATTGTATTCATTATTTCTTGTTATGTCTTTTCTATTTAATTTTACTGATTTTCTAAATCCTTGTCCAAGAACTAAACTCAAATTTAACACATAAATTCAGAAATTGTATTAAATTTGAGTAAATCAATAAAAATTTTGAGAAAATAAAATAAAAAGGAGAAGATGAAGAAAAAAAGATGAAAAAGAAGAAGAAAAAATAATAGAAAATGAGGAGAAAGAGTTTTGAATTGTGTAGGACAACGAGTCTAAATGCACTTTAATTCACTCAGAAATGAATCGAAATTATGTAATGATTGTGACACAATTAACTCAGAAATAAACCGAATTACATAACAACTGCGACACAATTAACTCAGTTAAAAAATAATCATATAAACAAGATCGGATCATGAACAAAAACACATTAAAAATCATTTTTAGACCAGGCAACATTATTAATATGACAAAAATTAACAATAACAATAATGACGATAATGATAAGGACGATATATATAAGAAGAAGACGATGATAACGATAACGATGACGATGATAATGAAAGAGGAGAAGATAAAAGGAGAAGAAGAAATTCAAATAAAAAAAGAAAGAAGATGAAGTGGTGATGTTGTTGGTGATGACGATAACAAAAGAGAAAGATAACGAAAAAGAAGAAGAAAAAATCACGGCAAGCGCGCGTTAATTTAAAATACTTAATTGAGCTTAGTTTAAGCTTCTTGAAGGCTTCATCTTCATGTTTGGCAATGTTTTTATTTTGTAAACATAGAAGTGATTTTTGTCTTTAACCCACGTTTTACCAAAAACTAAAAATTCTAGCTTTTCCATTCAACTTTTCACGTTGGATTGAATTTTATGTTCTATGTACCAATTATGTCCTTTATTATTCATATATTTATTGTTTTCTTTTTTATAATATATCTTTTTAATATTTTTTATGCATGTTACTTTTTATAAAATTTCTGTTTTTTATATGAGTTCTTTTACTGTTTTTGATATTTTTTGTATAAAATATTTTTTTTTACTTTGTATTATGATTCTATTAATCTTATTAGAATACTAAAGAATATTGAAA
>NC_029775.3:16836238-16836991 GCF_000817695.3 Arachis duranensis
AGAGTAATTTTAAATAATGTAATCTAAATAATATTTAATTTATTATAATTCATTTTGAATAAAAATTACTAAATATAAATCAGGTCAATACTAAGTTAATTATTTTTTTTATGATAGATGAAAGGGTGTATTACATTGGTATGAATTAAAATGGGTAAATTTCATAAGTATGATACACAATACAAATCGTTACTTACGATTTGTATAACAAAAGAAATCGTTACTCACGATTTCATAAATAATATTTTTTTTAAAATTAAAAAATTAAAATCGTGACTAACGATTTCTTATTTTTTTGTCTTATTTGAAATCGTAATTCAGGAATTCTGTTAACTTTTTTTAATTTTTTGTCTTATTTAAAATCGTTACTCATGATTTCTTTTTATCCCATATTACTGCATTACATCAAAACATCATAATATTAATGAAAAACACTAATAATAATCCAATATAAAAAAAAATTAACTTCAATACTAACTCACTTTTAATCAAAATTATTTTTATAAAATTAATTCTATACAAACCTCCATTTAGAAATGGTATTCCAAGTTCGAGATGGATGTAGAGTTTTATTATGAGCAATGCTAGGGGTCAACAATTTTTGTGATTGTTAGTCATTAACTAGCCATCAATGATGATTTAATAGTATGAGATTATATATGCTAGCTAAAATTCAATAAAATTGCTGGGTTAGACTTTTCCTTTTATTATTTAATATAATAGTAGATACAATTCCCAAAGTGTTCCACTTGC
>NC_029775.3:16836998-16848830 GCF_000817695.3 Arachis duranensis
CGTCTATAGCCCCCTTTCACTCTTTCACATCATTTCTTCTTCTCCTTCTTCTTCTTCTTCTTCTTCTTCTTTTTTGCCTATATCTATCTATCTATGATCCACCACATGGAAGAAGAAGAAGCACCAAATAATCCCAAAACAGTCAAACTTGTTCCTGACTGCGGAATAATGCAACAATGCCCTCACCACCACAACCACGCCGGCGGTATCTGTGCTTTCTGCCTCCAAGACAAGCTTGGCAAGCTTCTCTCTTCTTCTTTCCCCGCTCCCATTCAACCCTCTTCTCCTCCTTCTTCTTCTTCTCCTTCTCCTTCTTCTCCCCCTCCTCCTCCTTCTTTTAGATCCAACAACACTCCTCCTCCTTCTTCTTCTTCTTCCCTCCCTACCAAGAAAACCGATCACTACACGCGCTCCCGCCTCCCTTTTCTTCTCGCAAACAAGACTTGTGCTAAGAAGAAACAACACTCCTCATCTTCTTCCACTTCTGCTCCTGCTGATGTCGTTTTGAAGCGCAGCAAGTCCACTGCAACTCCAAGGAGGGACACCAAGTTCTTCAACAACCATGATATACTCATTCAAGACTTCACTCCCAGAAAGAGAAACGGTTTCTGGTCCTTCCTCTATCTCTCTTCATCTTCTTCTTCCTCTTCCTCCAAGAAGCTTCATGCCAACAACAATGGCGCCACCCCAAGGGTCTCTGCAAGCATTTCCTCAGCTTCGGGCTTGACCATCACCAAGCCTACCACTACCACGGTTGCCGGCGGTTTGCAAGAAAGTAGCGACGGTTACGTTTCTGTTTGTTCTTCGTTTGAGCGAAAGGTTTCAAGATCCAGATCTGTTGGCTGTGGTAGCAGCAGAAGCTTCTCCGGTGACTTCTTTGACAGAATCTCAAACGGCTTCGGTGATTGCACTCTCAGAAGAGTCGAATCTCAGCGTGAAGGGAACCATAACAAGCATCACCACCATAATCAACAGTGCATGAAGGAGAGAGTCAAGTGTGGAGGAATATTCGGTGGCTTCATGATGATGCCTAACACTTCTTCTTTTTCTTGAGTTGGGCATTTGCTAGTCCCATGAGAGCTTTTACCAGCAGCAACAAAGCTTCTTCTAAGAACAAGAATGATAGAAAGAACAATAACAATGCATCATCATCATCACCAAACTTATCTGCTATTCCTTCATTGCTCACTGTTTCAACCTGAATCACAAGTATACACAATACTAATAACATTATTATGCTCTGTTAATTACTCTCTAGTATTGTGTTTATTATTATTATTATTATTATTATTACTGCAACAATACCCTTTTTAGTTTTAGCTTTACTTTTAATTTTCCTGCCACAGTTTTTTTTTTTGGACAGTTGTTTATTTATATAGATATATTCAGGTGGTTGGATTTGGATTATGATTCATCATTTCAGGTACGGAGTACTCTACTCTCTCCCATTGCCATTCATTTATGACACTATTTGGAGAGAGATAGAAAGAGAAGGAACTTTATTATCTCAATGCATTGTTCAGTTCAATTTCGCTGTGTCATCATAGTCTGCTTCTTTTGGTTGTATTCTTTGTAGCTTTTTCATCTTGTAATTTCAGTACTCACAGTATGATGCTATGGTGTAAGATAATGATGTAATTTTTAAGTTATTATTGTAGACTATACTCTGTTCACATTTTCACATGCATACACATGTTTGGTTTGGTTGATGCAAACAAAACCAAGTAGGGGGAATCACACTAGCTAAGCCATGCTATTATGTGTCTATGCTATGTAAATTCAATTTAATCAATCATTAAGCTTATTCATGATATTATATTTATTATTTACACATGGTGGTTGTTATTTTTTCAGTGATAATGTGAATATCTCATTGTTTATATACAAAAATAAGGTTTGTTATTTTTTTTAGTAGTCAATATTCAATAGTCAAATTAGAGGAACATAGTTGGGGAATAGATAGAGTTAGAGTGGTCCCTCGTATGTTGCATTCACCAACACGATCTTGTTGTAATCAAAGTTTGTAGCATTTATTGTAGGCTTTTGTTTGCAAGTACATGACCACTTCCCACTAATATTTTAGTATTTTGATATCTCTCTCTCCAACGTTTATTGTCAGTAGACGAAGCAAAAGAACATGGCACCAACGGCTAAGTGTGATGATAATTTATTTAATCGAATGTTAGTGTAAATAAAGCTGTCATGTTGTGTTATACTAATGGTTATTGCTGATTAGCGCTGACTGTGTATACTAAACATTTTAGTTGCCACTCTGATAAACTGTGCTAATAAATGGGAATGTTTTGCTTCATCATCGATTTCATAGAAATTTATGGATCGTTTGCAATAATTAGATTTGCAAATTAGTAAGCACTATATATGGTGATAATGATGATGATGATAATTATAATTATTATTTTGAAATGTATGTTCTATTATATTTCTATTTTTTGATAGACAGGAGGGTCAAAGGCCCATATGCTCAATTATTATTATTATTATTAAGCTATCTTACCATGAAAATATGCATATATTCCTTAATTAAGTATTTAAGTGATTGATGATCATTTGTTGCCATCTCTGCCATCATTAATAACATACCTATTTTTGGGGCCATCAAAGAAAAAGTCACTTTTATGATGAGAGCCATAAAATGAAACATTTTATTGTCCACATGCACCATTTTGTTTAGATATACGTCTTTTGGTTTTTCCAGCTTTGTGCAAGTGAGGTAGCTATTTATTTGGAAATGGACGAACGAGAGTATTAAAAAATATTCAATATTCATTTTACATGTATAGTGTAAGTGACTAAGTGCGGAAGGCAATTAAGGCACTGTGAGTGATCTAATAATACAAAGTTAAATAGCATACACAAAATCTCAAATATAATAGACTTAGATATGTTTAAAAATAATATTAAATTGCATAGATAATAATAAGAAAGGGGCATAGCCAATTAGCCATGAACTAAAAGCTAGTGCAACATAATAATGATAGTAAAATAATATTAAAAAGAACAAAATCTAACTAGTCCAAAACTCATACTTAGCTTTAAATTCCTAAAATGTTTCTTGATCACTACCTGTATGATATTATTGATATGGATAGGTAGATAAAAACAAGAGCAAGGTTCAAGAGTTGGGAGCGTGGTTGGGTGGTTATTAGGTATGGGTGGCCCCACAGTGTTCTCTAGGTTGATGATGTTGATGAAGATGTTGATCTGACCCTATGATTCAACAGCATGTTTCGGAGCTCCACTGGGTCAATTTCATTGGCGTGATTAATGGGCCTGTAGTAGCCCGTGACTGGATCTGGGGCCCAAGCTGAAGAGGCCTTGGAACCATCTTTTGAACCCACATCTTTGTCCTCAATCTTGCCCACCATATCATTCCTGTTCACCATCCTATCCAACCCAACCCTCGTTGATACATTTGATGCCACACCATACCCTCGCCTGCCATAACATTTGAAAGCCAGCATTGTATGTCAAATTAAAATACTAAAGTTGCGTTTAGAAGAAAACTAGGACTGAGAGACAAAAATTGGGAGACAGATATTGAGACTAAATATCATATTTGATGTAAGATAATATAAAAATTGAGAGATAGATTTAAAATTCAAAAATTTAAATGAGAATATTTTTCTAAAAAATGTTATTAAAGTTTAGTTTAAAAAGAAAACTGAAATGGTGTGTCTTGAAGTTCTCGTTCTCAATTCTAGTTACTAAAAATAAACCCTACCAGTCTCTCAAAATATTTATATAACATAAAACCAATAGTATTATTCATATACCAAATAATTTTTTGACATATTTATAAAATAAATGTTATTAATTAACTTAATGATTAGATTATATTTTAATTAATAAAATAAAGAAAATTCGTGCTAATTGTAAAGAAAAATTTATATCTACTATAAAGAGTATTCGCATAGTGGGATTGGTGTAAAATAATATAATTCACAGAAATTATCAAGAAATATGATATCTATGCTTCAATACTATACGTACAATTAGTGTCTATTAATAATAATTAAAGTAGTTTCCTTATAATAACGTTATCAATATTTTAGTGGTTGTTCTGCTCAAGACTACAGAGCATGGTATAGGCAGGTGTTGATTCTGGTAGGATGATTAATACTAAATTTATTTAAATTTCCTTCTTTTCACCACAAAAAAGATTTAAATGTTTCATTCCGTGTCTACAACATTTTCTTGGAATGTAAACAAGTTTTAAACATACATTTTAGTTGGCGTATTATATAATTGAAATCAATGTTAAAAGATCTGCTAAACAGAATATCAGCATGGTTACATCAATTATCAGAGAAAACTGCAGAGTTTATGTTATATTATATATATATAGGAGGGAAAAAAAAAGGAAAGAAGAACAAGTGGTGGCAGTTGATGATTGATATAAAAAAGATGAAAGAATGAAAGAATAAATGAGAATGAGACTGACCGGTGAGGAAGAGAAAGAAGGGTGAGAAAACGGTTAGCTTGGGAGAGAAAGCGAGGCATGGTTATAGTGTTGGTTTTCTGCTGCGGAAGCTATATATATATTATTCTATATTGTAGTGTGCGTGGTTGGAGAAGAACGTAACGCTTGGCTTCCGCAGCAGGCTACAACCACCTTATTCTTCTTCTTCTTCTTCTTCTTCTGGTTTCTAACTCTCTCTCACATACAGAGGATGAGGCGCTGCCGTATATATACAAGATTAAAATCTTCTTTTTTAGGGTTTGCTTCTCCGTTTACGGAATAATAGCAATTAAAACATTATATTCACCCAAATTTTACTAACTACTTTATCATTTAATCAAATTTTTTATTTTATTTTCAAATCTTGTTAGGTAATTATTTATTTTATCTTATTTTAATCTTAAAGTTTGGTATTTTTTTGATTTTTTTTTTAAATTTCAAAATTTTTAAATTTTTAAATCTTATTTTATCTTTTTTTTTTTTTACTTTTTTTTTTAATTTTAAAAATTCAAAATCTTTAATTAACTTTTTTTTATTTTTGAAAATTTTAATTAGTATTTTCTATTTTTTATTTATTTTCAAATTTAAAAAAAATATTTTTTAGATATCTCACTAAGAGTTTTCTAAATTTTGACATCGAGACTCTTCGTCTTTCTTTGTTTATTGATTGTGCAGAAATACTAGAATCACTATGTATATAGATGGAGGTGCACAATCCAAAAGAATCCTAGAATTTTTCTCAGCTCTCAACCCTGATCTCTATGGAAACAGTATTAGTATACCTCCTATTGGAGTAGATCGCTTTGAACTCTACCTAGAGTTGATCTTCCTACTGCAATAAAATTGTCAGTTTCATAGACTCCCACAAGAAGACTCCAATAAATTCATCTCTGACTTTTTGCAGATCTATGATACTCTAAAGACTAATGGAGTAGATCTTGAAATCTACAGGCTGATGCTTTTTCCATTTACTGTAAAAGACCAAGCAAAAAATTGGCTTCGCAACCAGCCCAAGAAAAGTTTGAACACTTGGGATAAGGTTGTTGATAAGTTCCTAAAATGGTTCTTTCCCCCAAGAAAGTTAACTAAGTTGAAGATAGATATCCAAACCTTTAAGTAAGGAGATAGTGAGTCCCTTTACGATGCTTGGGAGAGGTACAAACTGATGCTTAGAAAATGCCCGACGGAAATGTTTTTAGATTGAGTTAAGTTAGATATTTTCTATTATAGACTCACAGACATGGTCAAGATATCCCTGGATAACTCTGCTGGTGGTTCAATATACATGAAGAAGATAATTGAAGAAGTTCAAGAACTCATTGAGACAGTCGCCAACAACTAGCATCTATATTCATCTAGTGAGACTTCAATGAAAGGAGGGGTCAAGACAGTGTCCACTAAATCTAACCTTCCAGAACAAAGAGAATCATTAACTCAGTAGCTACACTCCTTCACACAACAGTTGCTAAGTTTGCAAGAAGTGTTGCAGGAGACCTGAGCCTCCAATAAGAATATAGAAGCACGGTTGAACCAAGCTGAACAGCATTTGTCTGAACAGATAAGAGAAGAGTGTCAAGCCATCCAATTGAGGAGTGGAAGGACCCTGAACAACCAGCCCCAGAACAGTAAGTAGTAGGGGGGAGAGAAAATGGTAGAAGATGAACAAGCTACAACTCAGAGCATCATCAAGGGCGCTGAACACCCAGAAAAGGATCACAGGGGCGTCCAATGTCTAGAAGGGAGCAAACCTGTCGTTGAACGCCAAGAAGGAATCACCAAGGGCGTTCAACACCCAGAAAGGGGGGCCAACAGACACATCAATTCGGGAGACACCTCTCCTAGACAGTTTGACAACCCTTCCTCAGTCCCTAGGGGTACTCACCCTGCACCACTTATGTTCCTTGAGTACAAGGCTAAGTTACCACACCCTCAAAGGCTTCAGAAAGCAGAAAAGGATAAGCAATTCGCCAAGTTCTTAGAAGTTTTCAAGAAGCTGGAGATCAAAATTTCCTTTGTAGAGACTCTTGAACAAATGCCTTCATATGCTAAGTTTATGAAGGAAATACTGAATAACAAGAGGGATTAGAAGGAAGTAGAGACAGTGGTGCTTACTAAGGAGTGCAGTGCAGTCATTCAGATGAACCTTCTCGAGAAACTTCAGAGACCTACTAACACTCTTCCCAGTGACATGGAGATGAATCCAAGAGAAGAGTGTAAGGCCCTCATCAGGATTTAGGAGGCTGAGTCTAAGGTGGTATACACTGTTGAGGAACTAAATGAAGAAGAAGCTCAAGAAGAGACTGAAAGTATACTACTCCACGCCCCATTGGTGGCATAAGAGCATGAAGTACTACACTCTCAGAAACCCCAAAAGGAGACCAAGAATGAGCACCACTAACAATCCTTGGAAGGCTCTAAGAAGTTGCAAAGATGATGTTATGTTAGGTTAAGAGGGTTTTGCCGTGATAGACTTAGAGAGAGAATAAAAAGTGGGTATTTACGGATAGGATCCGACCCAAATATCTGTGTTTATTCGAATCCGATTTAAAAATTGTGGATATTGATCCGCAAAATTATCAGATAGGATCGAATTGCAGATTTCAAGTATCCGCACATCCGATCTGCATATTTGTGGATCTGCAAAAATAAATAAATAAGTAAAATTTTTTTATGTTTTATTTCATTTAATAATTATTATATATGTTGTATTATTTTATTTTTATTATTTAAGAAAAATATGTTTAATAATATTTTAAGAATAAACATGTTTAAAAGAGTCGAAAAAGATTTTATTGATATTTTTTTCAAAAAAAAAATTTTAAATTTTTTTGTGTTTTGCAGATATATCTGATCTTCGATTTACAAATATACAAAATCAGATGGGATTCAAACTTAAAACTATGGATATTGGATCTAATCTCGATTCGATAATTTTAGTGTGGATCGAATTGAAATTTTAGCTTTATCTGATCAGATTCGCATTCACCCTAATAAAAAAAATGGTTGAAGTTTGGAAATTTAGATCAGGTTATATTAGGTTAAAAGGATTAATTAAAAAATTTAAATTATTTTTTAAAGTTTGAATAATTTTATCAACAAAATATATCTTTTATGAATATAACATTTATTTTATTTTCTCCTGCTAAATTCGTTAGCACATGAATCTTTTATGATCAAATATGATTATTTACTCTAAATTTAAACTAAAAGCATTTTTAAAAGTTTTTAAAAATTTTAAAAACAATTTTTTTTTTCGATATTTTTTAACCTAGCAAATCAAAAGACTAATTTAATAAAATTAATCTAAGATTTTATTTAAATTTAAAAATAATTTTTAAAAATCAATCGACCTATATTTTAGTCATAAAAAAAATCAACCTATATTTTATTTAAAACGAAATATTGACCGGTTTTTATTATGCAACTATTTGGCTTTAATTTGTCAATAAAAAATTAAATGACACTGGTCAAATTTTAAGCGGATACATATTTTGTTAAGTTAATATACTATCACTTTGAAGAACTAAAATATATTATTTTGTATTATCTTCTTATTTTCATCAGAAATCATAAAAAATTAAAATAGTGACTTTTAAATATATTATATACACTTGCCCATATATGATTATAGTTAACTTGTATGAAATTCATCAATACATTTGCAAATTATAATTGTTAATCCAAAATTTGGATTCCAAATAAGCATCACAAGATTTCTACAATGTGAAAATGGAATTCAAAATGTTTTTTTTCTTAAAAAAAGGTTATTAGGCTTGCAAGGTTAATGACTCAGACAGCAGATTTTTTTTATAAAAATATACGTATTATTAAGTGTATTTATATTTTTATACTATTATTATATATCTTGAATATACAAGCATAAAATAATTAAATATAGAGTTCGAAAAACCTTAAAAGTATCTCAAGTGCACTCGACATGTTACCTCTGTACTTTTTTATTTTTTATATTAGGTTGATAATAGTATTTTTAAATTATAAATGGTTAAAGTATTATTTTTAAATGTAATATTGTTTAATTTGAGATAAATTCATTATTACAGTAAAAACATATAGTGAAAGTACGTACTCCTCATCTAGCGCCCGACGCTCTGTTAGGGTTTCACTGCGCCGCCTCCATGGTTACACATTTCTTTGTCTTTTCTTCGTCAAACTCTTTTCCATTTTCTTCTATTTTTTATTTTCTTCTTAATTTCTTTTCCACTTAACTCCCTAATTTTCGTTTTCTCTCCCAATTCATTGCTCTTTTAATTCATTCCATTTTCTAATTCACTCATTCCATATATCTTATGTCTCTTTGGAATCATTGAATACCAATTCTGATTTTCTCTACACCATGAGCAACAAATCAGAGACTTAGAACCCTCATATAATTGCTATGACGGTGGAGGGTGCCAGCCTTCAAGTGGCACCCAAAGAAATATGAAACTGCTCTCGTGGAATTGTCGGGGTTTGGGGAGACCCCTGACAATCCACAATCTTAAAGGGATTTGCAAATCCTACTCCCCCGAGGTTGGTTTTATCTGTGAAACAAAAAATCAATCTCGACAAGTTGAAGGAAAACTAAGATCTTGTGGTTTCAAGGAATGATTTATTGTAGATCCGGATGGATTATCAGAGGGTTTTAGTTCTGACAGCTGGTTCTAATGATCCCTATGGTGTTCTAGGTGTTTATCTCAGCTCAAATGATCAACATAGAATGGCTCAATTTGCTGAATTAACTTCAGTCACCCAACAGTTCGATGGTAAGGTTGTGTTAATGGGGGATTTTAATGTCATTTCTAATCAATTGGAGAAAGAAGGTGGGGGTGCTAAATCTCCTTCTTCTATTGAAACCTTTAATAGTTTTATTGATGATAATTTCCTGATTGATATTGGTATGGTCGGAAGACCATTCACTTGGTCAAATAGACGGAGGGTTGATGAGTTGATACAGGAAAGACTGGACCGATTCCTGGTAGGAGTTGATTGGCAGCAACTCTATCCCAATGCAACGGTTCTTAGACTGTCAGAATCAGGCTCGGATCATGCCCCTCTTCTCCTAGACTCTAATCCGAGAACTGAGAGATCTAAACGCCGATTCAAATTCCAAGAAAGATGGTGTTCCAATGATGAAATATGCCAGATTATTAGAGAGGTTTGGCATGAACAGATTGATGGTTCAGCCATGTATATCCTAGCTCAAAAAATAAAGCGTTGTCGGCATAAGATTGTCAAATGGCAGCAAGAACACAGATCTAATTCGAAAGTGGAGATTGATTTACTACAGTCGGAATTAGAGGAACTTCGTTTAGCAGGAATTCATGGAGGCAACATCATTTCAGAAATAGAGGACAAACTTGAAAAAGCATTGCAAAATGAGGAATCTTATTGGAAAGATAAGTCTAGAGTCAAATGGCTCAAATCTGGTGATCAGAATACAGCTTTCTTCCATCAGAAATTTAGAAATCGAACCCGAAGGAATAGAATTTGGCAACTAACTAGCAATGATGGTGAAGTGGCTACTTCAAATGCTGGTATTGCTTCTATGGCTGAATCTTATTTCAAGGACATCTTTTCCTCCACTTGTCATGAGAACCCTGAACCTCTGTTTACTGATTTTGAACCTAAGGTTACAGCTCACATGAACCGTAGGCTTCAAAGACCAGTGACTATGGAGGAAGTGAAATGCGCAACATTTAGCATTCATCCTCAAAGTGCTCCAGGAGATGATGGTATGACAGCAAAATTTTTTCAAAGCTTCTGGAACATACTTAGTGGTGATGTGTTTCGAGCAGTTAAGAGCTTCTTTTCTAGGGGCAGAATCTTGAAGGGTTTTAACCACACTCAGATCTTTCTTATTCCCAAGATTTCTGATGCTAAAGATATGACTCAGGTAAGACCAATAAGCCTATCTTCAGTCTTTTACAAGATTATCTCCAAAGTATTTGTACATAGGCTTCAGAGTATGACGAATAGACTAATTAGCCCTACGCAGAGTGCTTTTATTAAAGGCAGATTAATCTCTGATAATATCCTAATTGCTCACGTGTATGCATTACTTGAAGAACAAAAAAAGGGGTCTCGAAAATGAAATGGCGCTAAAATTAGATATGAGTAAGGCATATGATAGGGTGGAATGGCACTTTCTTTGGTTTATACTAGAGAAGTTTGGTTTTGACTCTCGATGGATCATGTGGATTCGAGAATTAGTGACAACTGTTTCTTATTCTGTTATTGTGGAAGGACAACCTTATGGTTTCTTCAAACCAAATAGAGGTATTCGACAAGGAGATCCTCTATCCCCCTATCTTTTTCTTTTTTGTGCAGAAGGTCTCTCCTTCTTGCTACACAAGGCAGAATAAAATAGACTAATTCAGGGTCTTCAGATACATAGGCGATGTCCCAAGGTCAACCACCTCCTGTTTGCTGATGATTCCATTTTATTCTGTAAGGCTAATCCTGAAGCATGTTCAAATATCCTGCATTTATTGAATTATTATGAAAGCATCAGTGGCCAGAGGGTAAATCTTAATAAATCTGCTGTATTCTTTAGCCACAACACTCCGTCCACTACTCGTACACTACTGGCTAACTCTATGAATATTAATCATATTGGGGCTCAGGATAAATACCTTGGTTTGCCTTCTACAGTCTCTAAATCGAAAAAGGCTTCTTTTAGTATGATCAAAGAAAATGTTCGGAAAAGAATCCAAGGGTGGAAGTGCAATCTTCTTTCGTCAGGTGGTAGACACATATTGCTTAAGGCAGTGGGAGAAGCTATTCCTATTTATACATTGTCTTGCTTCAAGTTGCCTGATGCTGTAATTTCGGAAATTCACTCTCTACTTTCTCAGTTCTGGTGGGGACAAAAAGGTTCTGAAAGGAGGATGGCTTGGATTAGCTGGGACACTATGACTGCCCACGAAAAGAAGGAGGCCTTGGATTTAAAGATCTCAGAATCTAAAATCTGGCGCTTTTAGGCAAACAGTTTTGGCGACTTGTAACACAGCCTACTTCCTTATTATCCAAAATCTTAAGAGGTAAATACTTTAGCAATGGTAATGCTATAACGGCAGAAATTAGAGTCTTACCTTCTTGGGGATGGAGGAGCATATTGGAAGGCCGAAAGATTGTTGAAAAAGGTCTTAATTGGGCTGTGGGTACTGGTGAGGATATCCGAACCTTTGAGGATCCTTGGCTGCCTCCTCCGTATCCTTTAATGATTTCTGACATGCCAAATAGACAGGCTATTTTTGAGTTGTTTCCAAGAGTTAAAGATCTAATTACTGAAGATAGAAATTGGAATCAGAATCTCATTCAAGAACTATTTCCCCAAGACGTTGCAAACAGGA
>NC_029775.3:16849093-16859359 GCF_000817695.3 Arachis duranensis
GAAAACAGTCACTCATTGTTTGATCGATTGCTCTAGAATTAAAGATGTATGGTCTCAGAGTTATCTTCGTGACTGTCTTCCCCCTCAGAGTTCTAACGACTTTTGGACATGGTGGACTGCATCAACAGAGATACTTAACCCGTTGAAGAATGCTGACCGTAATCCTCAATTGCTTGCCATCATTTGCTGGAAATGCTAGAAAGCTCGCAACCAGTTGATTTTTGAAGGTTCTACTTCTATGCCGTCTGCCATTCTAGCAAGCTCTGTCAAGTTGCTCCGTGAAATCCAAAGAACTCCCAGTTTAGGTCGTCATCTCCATGAGACAAGCTCTTAGGTGCATTCAATTTGATTTATCATTATTTCTTCTTTAAGATTTTTCTTCGTTTTTCGACCACACACCATTGGATGAATACCTTCAGTGTAGTGTTTTTGAAAAATCCCCACCTTTTATTATGCTGTCCTGCTTTTGGACATCTTTGTATTTCATTTTTTAATAATTAATGAAATATAACCTATTATCTTTAGAAAAAAAAATTTGAGATATAAAATTATGATGAGGTACAAAAATTGAACCTTTTGATTTCTAGAATACAAAAAGTAGATCTTTAATTTATAAAATCTATACGATTCATAATTTTAAAAAACACTCTAAATTATTATGTTAAAGTATATTATGTATCTCATATCCACACACACACAAAAAAGTCTTATATTTTATAGATGTACATATCTAAAGTGCTGTGTATATAGGATAAAAGTCCACAAAAATTCCGTCCAACATATCCAAGATATATTACGATGGATCTTGTTTTTTATTTCATCCAATTTTTTTTAATAATTTAAAATTTTAAAATTACAAATTCTTAAGTTCAAATTTTGATGAATATAATTTAAATTAACGATTTAATTTAATTCAATACAAATAAACGTATCCGTATTATTATACTTGTATTATATTTATATATTCAATTTTAAAAAAAAATTAATAATTTAAAATTTTAAAATAAAAAATTAATAATTTAAAATTTAAAATATATGCAAGATATGTACAAAACTAACTCAAAACTTAATACATCAAATCGTTAATATAATTTTTTAGATAATGTTGTGTTGGTTTGATTTTTATTTTTTATTTTATCTAAATATTTTCAAATAATTTCAAATTTTAAAATAAAAAATTCTTTAATTTAAAATTTTGATGAATATAATTTAAATTAACGATTTACTTTAATTCAATACAAATAAACACACTCGTATAATTATATTTGTATGGTTACTTATGTTTATATATTTAATTTAAAAACATAACAATTTAAAGTTTTAATTTTTTTTTCAAGATAGCTAGATGAACTTCATTGATAAAATTGACGGTCCAAGATGGACTACAGACAAGGGCAAAATAGATAATTCCAACACAAATATTTATTAACATTAAAGAAAGGAAATTGAGTTAAGAGGAGCGGGTAAACATTGTCTTCTTGTCTCTTCCATGGAGTTCATAACTGCTGCCAGAATCGTGAAGGAGGACTTCTTCTACCTTTAAAGATGAAACCGTTTCTTGCCTTCCAAAGTTGCCAGATAACATTAGCAGCAATCTCTCTTATCTTCTTCGTGTCTTCATTTCGTCTCAACTCCTCTTCTAATTTCAGCCACCACTTCCATGGTTTTTCACTGTGGTTTGGGAATAGAAGACCTGCGATTCGCCATGTTTCTAATGCATCTGGACATTCCCACAGACAATGAAATACTGTTTCCTCTGACAGGTTACATCGGCGGCAAATTGGGTTGATCAAACTAATTTGTGGATTCAGCTTCTTCAGTACAGGGAGACCCTCATGCATGATTTTTCATAGGCAATTCTTCATTTTAGGTTGGCAATTAATTTTCCACAGAGAATTCCATAATGCTTTGCTTTGGTTTTATTCTGGCAGGAATTGTACTGGAGGATGGAAGAATTGGAAACTTGATGGCATAAGCTGAGCTCACGGTGAATTCTCTTGTTTTACCAAGGAATATGCTAATACTTCACGTGAGTGAGGGTCGATTTTACGAAAATTGATATATTAAATAACAACAATTGAATGATTCATTCAGTCAGACAAGCAAAAGATGGTGTTTTTGGATTCAAAAGCATCAAATAGTACATCAGAGCTCAGAAAGTGATGCGGTATTTTATAATCCACAAACTAACCGGCAAGTGCACCGGGTCGTACCAAGTAATATCTCAGGTGAGTGAGGGTCGATCCCACGAGAATTGATGAACTAAACAACAATGGTTAAGTGATTTACTTAGTTAGGCAAGCAGAAAATGGTTTTGAGATGTTCAAAAGGTTTAAAAAGTAGCTTCAAAATATCAGAAGGCAGGCACGCAAGTAATTAAGTTGGAAATAAAATATGGGAGAAAACAGTTAAGACTTCAGAGTTATCTATTTTTCTGATTGACTTTTTTGATTAACTATTTTAATCATGCAAGATTTAATTCATGGCAAACTATTTGTGACTAGACCCTAATTTCTTAGACCTTCCTAGTTTCCTCCAAAATTCATCAACTGCCAATTTCGTGGTCAATTAATTCCAATTAGAGGGTGATGATCAAATTCCAGTTTATATGCCACAAGAATCCTAATTATCCAAAAATAAGGGGATTATATATCACGTATCCCGTTAAATACAAACAATTAGAAATTCAGGATAATATGTTTTCAAGCTGTTGTTCAAGTAAAGAGCTTTTTCAAGTTATACAAGAACTCAATTAGAACATGGGTCATACTTTTGTTCCACCCAAATTTATAAAATAAAGAACGAAAATAATTATTGAAATATAAATCCAAACATGAATTTAAAATAGAAAAATAATAGTATCAATCCATACAATAGACAAAGCTCCTAACCTTAACAATAGAGGTTTAGTTGTTCATGAATCTGAGAAGAAAATTAGGATTCTGGTAAACTCTGATGTGCAGAATGTTAATTGGTATAGAATCCTAATATCTTTTATATCTAATCCTAATTAATTTAAAATCAAATATCTAAACTAATATCTTTTCTTATAATATTTAAAATTTAAATCAGAATTTATTATGGCAATCAGCAAGTCTTCAAGTGATGGATGGAGACTACTTGCTTCGTAGGACCCACGCCTAACATGGAAAGTAACAGGAAGTGTTCCCTTGAGTCCTCCATTTTGCAGCCTCTAATCTGTGTTTCCTGGGCTGAAAACTGGGTCAAAAACAGCCCAGAAATCGCCCCCAGTATTTTTTTGCATTTTCTGCACGTGGCACATGTCACGCGTACGCGTCGATGGTCTTCTTCGCGTGTCACGTGTACTCGTCAGGTACGCGTACGCATCGCCGTGCAAATCTTCAAATCACGCGTACGCGTCATCTACGCGCCCGCGTCACCATGGAAAGCTCCAAATCACGCGCACGCGTCAGGGACGCGTGCGCGTCGCTCCTCGCTGTCATCTCATTTAAATTTTTGTGCTGCAGAAACTCCATCAATTCCAACCGAATGCTACCTAAAATAAACAGATTTGCACAAGACTCAAAGTAGCATCCATAGTGGTTAAAAGACAATTAATTCTAGATTAGACTTAACAAATTGATTTCAAATTCACTAGGAAAAGATAAGAAAGATGCTCACACATCACAACACCAAACTTGAATTGTTGCTTGTCCTCAAGCAACCAAACTAATATAGGCTAAGGATGTGAATTTGCATGAGAATGAGAGTTTGATTAAGCTCAAGTCTATTCTTAAAATGGGGTTTATTCATTGTAATCTTGAACAGTTTTGGCATCTCACTCTCCTTTGAATTAGAGGAATGTCAGTGTCATTCGGAATTAGAATCCGGATCATATTATGAATTCTCTGATCTTTAAACTTCAGTTTAATCCTTGAACATAGAATAATTTTCTTTAATTTATTTTTCTTTGGTGCTTTGCACCTTGAGACTAGCCATGACTTTAAATGTTTTGTCTCAAGGGTTACTTGACACAGAAACACCACAAGCACTTGACTGGGGAACTCTCTTTAAGTTCTGATTTTTCTTTCATTTACTCCCAGACAGTGGTGCTCAAAGCCTTTGGTATACTCTGTTAAACGCACTTGGTCTCGACTCTAAGTGTTCTGTCTCAAGGATTACTTGACATAATCACACCACAAGCATATGACTAGGAAAATAACTCTTTGAACTTTTAATCATGTTTGACCTCCCTAGTCATTGATGCTCAAAGCCTTGGACCTTGCTTTTATAGTTTCTTTTTCTTTTGTTGTTTCTTTTGCTTCAAGGATTACATTTTTATTTATTTCAGAGAAGTCATAATAATTCTCTAAATTCCTGTTCCTTATACATCAACATCCTTTTATTCAAATTAAAATATGCACTGTTCATGTCATGCATTCAAAATCACAAATAATACCACCACATTTAAGTGAATAAGACTACTCTTAAAATTAGACTCAATTTCTCAAGCAATACATCACTTCTTTTCTTTTCTTTTTAGATTCAAGTTTAGTGAGTGGTGCGTAATTCTAAATTTTTTTTTACTAAAATAATAATCGATCATGCAAGCAATCAAAGCAACAGAAAACAGAAGACAACAACATAAGAACGGAAGAGAAATAGAATGAAAGGAATTCAACCACCTCAGTTATGTTGGTGGTCATCTCATTCCTTCATGAAGAACACTCATCTCCCTTTGGTGCTAGACAGGAAAGCCATAAGCAAAGCGTCAACACCAAACTTAAAGGTTTGCTTGTCCTCAAGCAAAAAAAGAACTGCAAACAGAGAGGGATATAAAAGCAATTAATATGATGAAAGAAGGATAAAAAGATAAAAGAGCAAGAGAGAATTAGGATTTGGGAAGGGGATGATCTGAAATCAGGCGCTGAGGTGGTTTAATTGGGCGTCGCATGCGACGCGTACGCGTGAGGCACGCGTAGGCGTGGATCACATGAATTTCAAGCGATGCGTACGCGTCAAGGGTGCGAACGCGTGGACGGCCATGATGGGAAAATGACACGAACGAGTCAGGGACGCGTCCGCGTGGTGGGGCTTGTGCGCGCAGCATAGTTCCAGCCCTACACCAGCATAACTTTCTGGCCAAACACCTTTTATGCCGATTTTTCTCATCCACGCGTGCGCGTGTTTGACGCGTACGTGTGGAGTGCCAAAATCGCAATTGACACACACGCGTCATGGACACGTACACGTGAGCCAATTTGTGCTCAAAGCACATTTTCTGCTCCCCTCTCGCACAACTTTCTGCCTAAACACCAATCTACGCCAATTTTCAAGGTCATGCGTACGCGTCTGGGACGCGCACGCGTGGATGGATAAAGGCACAAACGACACGCAAGTGTGAGGTACGCGTACGCGTGATCTTGTTTGTGCGTGAAGCACAGTTCCTGCGCTACTCCAGCGCAGCTTTCTGCCTTCTTCGTCTCTTTTCTCTCTCTCTTTTCTTTTCTTCAGTTTCTGCTTCTAAAATAGCTGCATGATCAGATAAAAATCAACAAGAATCAGATAAATAAGAAAACTACTACTACAAAAATAACTAAGGATATGAAATTATCGGGTTGCCTCCCGACAAGCGCTTCTTTAACGTCACTAGCTTGACGGTCAGTTCTGCTAATTCAGCAGATGAGCGGACCTCTGGCGATCAATCTCGCCTCCAAGATAGTGCTTCAACTTCTGGCCATTCACTGTAAATTTTCTGTCAGAATTCTCTTCCTGTATTTCCACATGACCATATGGTGAAGCTCTAGTAACCACAAACGATCCTGACCACCGGAATTTCAGCTTCCCTGGAAAGAATTTGAGCCTTGAATTATACAAAAGCACTCGCTGTCCTAGCTCAAAGACTCTAATGGCAATCTTCTTGTCATGTAATAACTTGGTTCTCTCCTTATAGAGCTTGGCATTCTCATAGGTTGAGTATATGAATTCATCAAGCTCATTTAACTGGAGCATTCGCTTAGTTCCTGCAACTTCTGAATCAAGGTTCAGATATCTGATTGTCCAGTAAGCTTTATGCTCCAGTTCAACTGACAAGTGACAGGCTTTGCCATAGACCAACTGATAAGGAGACATGCCAATGGGAGTCTTGTACGTTGTTTGGTATGCCCAGAGAGCATCATCAAGCTTCCTAGACAAGTCCTTTCTTGAAACGCTGACGGTCTTCTCTAGAATCCTCTTAAGTTCCCTGTTGAAAACTTCAACCTGTCCACTTGTCTGAGGGTGATAGGGGGTTGCCACTTTATGACGGACTCCATATCTCTACAGAAGAGAGTCTAGCTGTCTGTTGCAGAAATGGCTTCCTCCATCATTAATGAGTGTCCTCGGGACACCAAACCGGCTAAAGATATATCTCTGAAGAAAGCTCATGACCACCTTGGCATCATTGGTGGGTAGAGCCACATCTTCTACCCACTTGTACACATAATCAACTGCCACTAGAATATAGTTGTTTGAATGTGAGGGTGGAAAGGGTCCCATGAAGTTAATACCCCACACATCAAATTATTCAACCTCAAGAATCCCCTGATGTGGCATTTCATGGTTGGCAGGAAGATTCGTGGCTTTTTCACATCTGTCACAATGCTTCACAAATGCTCTTGCGTCCCTAAAGAGAGTCGGCTAGTAGAATCCGCTCTGAAGGACCTTTGTAGCTGTCCTTTCACCACCAAAGTGGCCTCCATAATTTGAACCATGACAGTGCCAGAGAATCTGTTGGGTTTCTTCATCTGGAACACATCTCCGGATGATATCATCGGAACACCTCTTAAGAAGATATGGTTCCTCCCAAATGTAGTACTTTGCATCTGTCAATAGCTTCTTTACTTGTTGCCTGCTGTACTCTTTTTAAATGAAATTAATGGCTTTATAATTTGCAATGTCTGCAAACCATGGAGTCTGCTGAATGAAAAACAATTGCTCGTCCGAAAATGTCTCAGTCACAGCTGTGGGTGGTTGTACTCCTGCTTCAGGCTCAATTCTGGAGAGATGGTCAGCTACTTGATTTTCTGACCTTTTCCTGTCCTTTATCTCAATATCAAACTCCTGAAGGAGCAATACCAATCTGATTAATCTTGGTTTAGAATCCTGTTTGGTTAGAAGGTGCTTCAAAGCAGCATGATCAGTATAAATAATAACCTTAGAACCAAGTAAATAGGACCTAAACTTATCAACAGCATATATAACAGCTAATAATTCCTTTTCTGTAGTTGTGTAATTCTTTTGTGCATCATTTAACACACGACTGGCATAGTAAATGACATGTACAAGCTTATCATGCTTCTGTCTTAAAATAGCTCCTATAGAAAAATCACTGGCATCACACATCAATTCAAATGGTAAATCCCAGTCAGGAGGAGCTATAATGGGAGCAGAGGTAAGGTTTGATTTCAGAGTTTCAAAAGCATGCAGACAATTAGAATTAAAGATAAAAGGAACATCAACAACCAACATGTTGCTCAATGGTTTAGCAATTTTAGAAAAGTCCTTTATAAATCTCCTATAAAATCCTGCATGCCCCAAGAAACTCCTGACTGCCTTAACATTTGCTGGTGGTGGTAATTTTTCAATTACCTCCACCTTTACTCTGTCAACCTCAATCCCCTTACTTGAAATCCGGTGTCCAAGAACAATACCTTTTGTGACCATAAAATGACATTTTTCCCAATTCAAAACAAGGTTTGATTCTTGACACCGTTTCAAGACAAGAGATAAATGCTTAAGGCAGGATTCAAAAGAATTACCAAAAACAGAAAAGTCATCCATAAATACCTCAATGAACTTTTTAACCATATCAGAAAAATTGAAAGCATACACCTCTGAAAAGTTGCTGGAGCATTACAAAGTCTAAATGACATTCTCCTGTAGGCAAATACTCCAAAGGGACATGTGAATGTTGCCTTCTCTTGATCTTGAGGATCCTCTGCAATTTGATTATATCCAGAATATCCATCTAGAAAACAATAAAAAGCATGACCAGCAAACCTCTCAAGCGTTTGATCAATGAAAAGCAAGGGGAAATGATCCTTCCTTGAAGCAGTGTTGACCCTCCTGTAGTCTATACACATTCTCCATCCTGTGATTGTTCTTGTAGGAATAAGCTCATTCTTTTTATTCTGGATCACTGTCATCCCTCCTTTCTTGGGAACTACTTACACAGGACTTACCCAAGAACTGTCAGAAATAGGGTAAATAATACCTGCTTCCCATAATTTTATTACCTCTTTTTGGACCACCTCTTTTATGGTTGGATTGAGTCTCTTTTGTGGTTGCACAACTGGTTTAGCATCATCTTTAAGAAGGATCTTGTGCATGCACTTGGTTGGACTAATCCTCTTCAAGTCACTAATGGTCCACCCAAGAGCTGTTTTATGGCTCTTGAGCACTGAAACAAGCGCCTCTTCCTCTTCAGGCTTCAGGGATGAGCTAATAATCACCGGATATGAATTATTTTCACCCAAGAACACATATTTCAGAGAAAGAGGTAAAGGTTTGAGCTCAAGCTTGGGGGCTTCCTCCTCTGCTTTAGGCGTGTAAACCATAGCCTTTTGGGGTGATGAATCATCAACTTCAACTAATTTATACTCAGACACAGGATCCAGAATGTCATCAAGCACCTCAGCTTTCAGTACCTCTTGAACAAGTGGTTCAATAACATCTATTTTCATGCACCCTTCAGAATCATTAGGGTGTTTGAGAGCCTCAAAAACATTTAGGACCGCCTGTTCTTCATTGACTCTCATGGTTAATTCACCCTTTTACACATCAATCAGAGCTCTACCTGTAGCTAAAAAGGGTCTACCAAGTATAATAGAGGATTTTACCTCCTCTTCCATGTCTAATATAACAAAATCAACAGGAAAAATAAATGGTCCTACTTTAACAAGTAAATCCTCGACAACACCCACAGGTAATTTAATAGAAAGATCAGCAAATTGAAGAGAAATACGAGTGAGTTTTACCTCCTCAATTTGAAGCTTTTTCATCACTGAAAGTAGCATTAGATTGATGCTAGCTCCAAGGTCACATAAAGCTCTCTGAATGGTGACATCTCCAATGGTGCAAGGAATGACAAAGCTCCCTGGGTCTGGCATTTTTTCAGGGAGATTGTGTTGAATAATTGCACTACATTCCTTGGTTAACACCACTGTTTCTTGTTCCTTCCAATTCCTCTTATGGGTCAACAACTATTTCATAAATTTAGCATAAACAGGAATTTACTCAAGAGCCTCTGGAAAAGAAATGTTGATATGTAGCTTCTTGAAGACATCTAAAAATTTAGAAAACTGCTTTTCTTTGGAAGCCTTCTGAAGCCTCTGAGGATATGGTATTTTTGGCTTGCATTCAGGAGCCTTTGGCAAGGTAGGATAAGTGTCAAGAGAATCAGGGAATGGGTTATCTGCACGTTTAGGAGGAGCGTGCTATACTTTTTCCTTCTTCTCCTCTGGAACTTCTTTTTCAACTAATTCTTCATTGGTCTTGGTCTCAGAGCTAGCTACTTTACCACTTCTGAACTGAATAACCTTGCAATCTTCTCTTGGGTTCACCACAGTATCACCTGGTAATGTACTTGCAGACCTCTCAGGTATTTGCTTGCTCAGCTGGTCCATTTGTACTTTCAAGTTTCTAATGGAGGCTCTGATTTCCTACATAAAACTCCTCATCATCTCCCAATTAGAATCTTCTTGGGATTTAGAGTTAGCCTGCTGAGGTGGTTGTTGCTGCTGAGACTGAAATTGGTGGTTATTGTAATTGTTTTGTTAGAAGCCACCCTGAGAATTATTGTTGAAATTCTGAGGTCTCTGAGGTTGGTCTCTTTGACAAACCCCATTTGTAGGGTTTATCTTGTATTGATTTTAGGGGATTTTATCACCTTTCACCCACATTTATTCAATGAAATAGCATGGTTTTGTATATTCTCCTTTAATTGTGCTTAAGAGTGAAAACATGCTTTTTAGGTCTTAAAATAGATAAATATAATTTACCTTGATTCCATTAGATGCCTTGATATGTTTGTTAAGTGATTTCAGAATTAGGAGGCAAAGATTGGATCAAGGGAATGAAGAAAAAGCATGTAAAGTTGGAGAACTCATGAAGAAACGAAAGAACCGGAAAGCTGTCAAGCCGACCTCTTCGCACTTAATTGACCATAACTTGAGCTACAGAGGTCCAAATGATGCGGTTCCAGTTGGGTTGGAAAGCTAACATCCGGGGCTTCGAAATGATATAAGATTTGCCATAGTTGCATCG
>NC_029775.3:16862967-16863936 GCF_000817695.3 Arachis duranensis
TGCATATGATCAATCTTCATGGCAACAGCCCCCACCAATGCACTCTGAAGAAGTGCCATCCTATAATGCATATCAACCCAATGGCTATGGTGAATCACCTTGTGACTTTCAAGAACCACCACCATATGCCTATGACTCTTATCCTCTATCTCATCCTCAACATGAACCTCAACCATACTCACAAGCCTTTCCACATCAAGCACCTTCCTATGATCCATATCCACCATATGACCAATCATTCATGCCATATTCTTATGACCATTATGAGCGAGAACCCTTAGAACCACCACAACCCTATCAAGATTACTCCCAAGCACCACCTCAATACACACCATCTCCACAATTTTATCAAGAGGAACCACCTTCCTACCATGAATCCTCTCTCCAAAATAATGGACCCTCTTATCCACCCCAAGCCCCAATAGATGATTCTCTTACCTTGCTACTTCAAGGACAAGCGGATATGCAAAGGAATACCTTAGAGTTTGTGACTAACTTGACCAAGGTAGTGCATACTTTAGCCTACAAATGTTTGAACACTCAAGGTGCTTCCATAACCACATATGGAGAATCAATTGAAGAGCAAAGCATGAAGGAGAGATTGAAAACTCCGGTGGGGAATGAGGGATGCTATTTTGTGTTGGAACAATTGGAGGAGCCTATGATCATTGAAGAAAAGGAAGAAGTGGTTGAAGATCTAGGGGATGTTGAAAGTCCATGGGAATGTAGCATCATGGAGCACTCTTCCAAGAAGATTGACATT
The DNA here is from genome assembly GCF_000817695.3 of Arachis duranensis. NCBI lineage: Eukaryota > Viridiplantae > Streptophyta > Magnoliopsida > Fabales > Fabaceae > Arachis > Arachis duranensis. The sequence goes on from NC_029775.3 coordinate 16,863,731, forward strand.
GATGTTGAGGAGGGTGCGCAACCTCCAAGGCATATCATCACTGGAGACTTGGAAGAGGCTTATCAAAAGATGGATTCAATCATGGATGAATTCCTCTCTACAATGGAATCCTCTCCCATTGGACATGAAGTTGAAACTATAAAAGAGTGTGCACAACCTCCCAAGGATAACGAAAATGGCATGGTATATATTGAAATTGAAGAATA
>NC_029775.3:16865874-16886280 GCF_000817695.3 Arachis duranensis
CTCATCAATTGTAGCAACCCGTCCACCTTACTCTTCTTTGCATGCACCGAGGATGGTGCAATCTTCAAGTATGGGGAGATCGTTTGACCGACTTCCATGGGTAACAATCTCTTTTCAACACCAATTCTTAGTTTTCTTTGTTAGATTAGTTATTGCATTGCATGATAGGTTGCATGTTAGTTAGAATTTGTACATATTTTACTACCTTCTTCTTATTAGGACTACTTGGTTAGAGTGATGATTTCTTTCCCAAGAAACCGTTTTAGGGCAACCTACCAATTTGAAAATTTTTTTGTTGAACTTGCTTGAAAGAATGTATTTTGGAACATGGTTTTTGAGCTAAGAACACAAACAAGTGAGATTTGAGCCTAATAGTGTGGTTACATCTTATAACCACTTATTTTTCCTTCTTGTGTGTATTATTCTCTTCCTATGATTGTAATCTTTGATTTGTTTGATTCTTTATATCCATTATTTTGTGTATTTATGCATTTATACTCATAGTTCTAGGTTTAATTCAAGTCTCCTTCTACTTCTACCTTCAATTGGTGATTGCTACACTTTGGTTCTTCTCTCTATCCCTATTCTCTTGTTGTAATTTCTCTTCTTTTGTTTCTAGGTTTTGTAATTGAGATATGTTTGTTCTTTTGTTTTCTTTTAATATTGCAATTTGAGATAATTCATGTGATTGTGATGTTGTTGATTGTTGTTTTGTTAATTCTTTGTAATTGTTGGTTGTTGATTCCTTTTATTCTTACAAATAAAAATGCTTTCTTTCATTACCCTCCAAGTGTTTGATGAAATGCTTGAGAGGATGTTAGAGTAGGATTTTATGTTCTTGGCTTGAGAAGGTAACTTAGGATTTCTTGAGTCACTAGTGTCCAATTGATTGCTAGTTGATAGCCATTAACTCTAGCCTTCATTAATCCAATTAGTGGAAAGCTAGGACTTATGGACTAGGATTGATATAACTCACTTGACTTTCCTTTGTTAATTGATTTAAGGATGACTAAGTGGGATTAATCCTTGCAACTACCATGCTTGTGGCTAGTGATAATGATGAAGACCCTTGACAACCAAATCTTGCCAAGACCATTTTGTTAATAAAGTTTTCTTACCATTTACTATTCATTTTTCTCATCTAAAACCCCAAAATAAATAAATCCATAACCAATAACAAGAACACTACCCTGCAAGTCCTTTGAGAGACGACCCGAGGTTTAAATACTTCGGTTTATAGATTTTAGGGGTTTGTACTTGTGACAAACAACTTTTTGTATGAAAGGATTATTGTTTGGTTTAGAAACTATACTTTACAACGAGATTTCATTAGTGAAATTCTAAACCGTCAAAAATCCATTCGTCACTCTTCATCCAAAATTTGGGTGATTTCTCCATCCTTGATTGTATGTCTGAGAATAGGGGTCATTATTGGGATTTCTAGAACCACTCCCCATGTAATTGACCTGTTCAGAAGAGAATTGAGCATAATCACAAGTATCATTTTGTACAAAATTACCTGTCCTGTCATAAGAGACCTCTTGGGATGGATTTTGGGTGTTGATAGCTGAGACTTGCATGCCACCCATCTACTGAGTAAGTAGATTTATTTGCTGAGACATAAGCTTGTTCTGAGTAAGAAGAGCATTAACAGCTTCCACTTCCAACACGCCTCTCTTCTGAGAGATCTCAGAATTCACAGGATTCCTGTTAGATGAGTATAAGTATTGGTTGCTAGCAACCAATTCAATCAGCTTAATAGTTTCCTCAGGTGTCTTCTTCTTATGCAATGAACCTCCTGCAGAATTTTCTAAGCACATCTTGGACATTTTACTCAAACCTTCATAAAAGATATCTAGTTGGGTCCACTTGGAGAACATGTCCGGAGGACATTGCCTAGTCAGTAGCTTGTATCTCTCCCAAGCTTCACACAGAGTTTCACCATCCTTCTGCCTGAAGGTCTGAACCTCCACCCTAAGCTTAGCCAGCTTCTTTGGTGGGAAAAATTTAGTGAGAAACTCAGTAACAACCTTGTTCCAAGTATCCAGACTCTCCTTGGGTTGGGAATCTAGCCATAGCTTTGCTCCATCCCTCAGAGCAAACAGGAAGAGCATGAGTTTGTATACCTCTGGGTTCCTCTATTTGTCTTCACAGTATCACAAATCTGCAAAAAACTAGAAATAAACTGATTTGGGTCTTTGTGGGGAAGAACATGATACTGGCAGTTTTGTTGCACCAGGGTGACCAGTTGTGGCTTCAACTAAAAGTTGTTCGCAGCTATAGGAGGCACCACAATACTTTTTCCGTAAAGATCTGCAGTAGCAGCAGAGTAAGAGCCAAGTACTCTCCTTTGTTGCTCATTCCCATTCGGATTTGCCACATTGACAATATTAGCATTGTTAGGATCCATAGTGGATTCTGCAGCCTTGCAAAGTCTAGCTTGTTGTAAATGCCACATGAAAGTCCTTTCAGGTTCAGGATCAAAGTCTAATAGATGTTCTTTATCTCTGTGCCTGCGTATAAACAAACAGAAGACAAGATAAAAATGGAACTCTCTACGTCAGAGTGCAGAGAACTCCCAGTGAGGTAACCTGAACCAGGAAACACCAAACTTAATTTCAGAAATTACTAAAAATATTAGTGCTATTAAAATAATTTTTTTCTTTTTTCCAAAAATATTAAAAATAGATTAAAATTAAAAATAAAACACCTAATCTAAGCAATCAAACAACTAATAGTTGTTAATCACTATCAATCCCCGGCAACGAGGCAAAAAATTTGATGCGGTATTTTATAACTCACAAACTAACCGGCAAGTGTACCGGGTCGTATCAAGTAATATCTCAGGTGAGTGAGGGTCGATCCCACGAGGATTGATGGACTAAGCAACAATGGTTAAATGATTTACTTAGTTAGGCAAGCAGAAAATGGTTTTGAGATGTTCAAAAGGTTTAAAAAGTGACTTCAAAATACAGAAGGCAGGCACGCAAGTAATTAAGTTGAAAATAAAATATGGGAGAAAACAGTTAAGGCTTCAGAGTTATCTATTTTCCTGATTGACTTTTCTTATTAACTATTTTAATCATGCAAGATTTAATTCATGGCAAACTATTTGTGACTAGACCCTAATTCCTTAGACATTCCTAGTCTCCTCCAAAATTCATCAACTGCGAATTCCTTGGTCAATTAATTCCAATTAGAGGGTGATGATCAAATTCCAGTTTATATGCCACAAGAACCCTAATTATCCAAAAATAAGAGGATTATATGTCACGTATCCCGTTAAATACAAACAATTAGAAATTTAGGATAATATGTTTTCAAACTGTTGTTCAAGTAAAGAGCTTTTCCAAGTTATACAAGAACTCAATTAAAACATGGGTCATACTTCCGTTTCACACAAATTCATAAAATAAAGAACAAAAACAATTATTGAAATATAAATCCAAACATGAATTTAAAATAGAAAAATAATAGTATCAATCCATACAATAGACAGAGCTCCTAACCTTAACAATAGAGGTTTAGTTATTCATGACTCCGAGAAGAAAACTAGGATTCTGGTAAACTCTGAAGTACGGAATGTTAATTGGTATAGAATCCTAATATCTTTTATATCTAATCCTAATTAATTTAAAATCTAATATCTAAACTAATATCTTTTCCTATAATATTTAAAATTTAAATCAGAATTTATTATGGCAACCAGCAAGTCTTCAAATGATGGATGGGGACCACTTGCTTCATAGGACCCATGCCTAACTTGGGAAGTAACAGGAAGTGTTCCCTTGAGTCCTCCATTCTGCAGCCTCTAATATGTGTTTCCTGGGCTGAAAACTGGGTAAAAAATAGCCCAAAAATCGCCCCCAGCATTTTTCTGCTTTTTCTGCACGTGGCGCATGTCACGCGTACGCGTCAGTCACGCGTATGCGTCGATGGTCTTCTTTGTGTGTCACGTGTATGCGTCAAGTACGCGTACGCATCGCCGTGCAAATCTTCAAATCACGCGTACGCGTCATCCACGCGCCCGCGTCACCAGGGAAGGCTCCAAATCACGCGCACGCGTCAGGTACGCGTGTGACAAACCCCAATTTGACAGTTTGTTTTGTATTGAATCTAGGGTAATTTGATAACCTTTTGTCACATTTAGCCTATGAATTAGCATGGTTTTGTTATCTCTCCCATATTTGTGCTTAAGTGTAAAAACATGCTTTTTAAGCCTTATTTTGATGAATTCTAGTTTCTCTTTGATTCCATAAGATGCCTTGATGTGTTTGCTAGTAATCTCAGGTTGAAATAGGCTAGGCATGGATCAAAGGAAGCAAGGAAGAAAGCATGCAAGTGGAGAGAAGCACAAAAAGCCAAAGAATTGATCTAGGCCATGCACGCGCACGCGCACAAGTCGCTCGCGCGCACATTGCGATACAGGCCAAGGACGCGCACGCGTACCATGCGCGCACACGTCGATAATGGCACATGACCTTACTAATGCAACACGTGCCTGGCGATTTGAGGGGGTTTCTGAACCCATTTTGGCGCCAAATGCTAAGGAAGAGGAATATAAGGATGAAGGATTAAGGGGAAGGCATGGGGGAACCAATTGGGCAATAATTCACAATTATTAGGATTAGTTTAAAGTTAGTTTCTAGAGAGAGAAGCTCTCACTTCTCTCTAGAATTAGAATTAGGATTAGGTTTAGTTCTTAGATCTAGGTTTTAATCTTTGCTTTCTTCTACTTCTACCTTTTAATTCCTTGTTATTACATTCATCTTTCTCTATTCTTTTGTTGTAATTTCCTTTATGTTGTTCTTAGATTTTGTTGTAGATCCACTTTTGTTCCTTCCTTTCTCTTTCAATTCAATTCAAGGTAAATCATAATAATTGTGTTCCTTTTGATTTGTGTTGTTAATTCCTTTCAATAATTGTTGTTTGATTTTGCTCTTGTTGTTGATTTACTATGTTTTTCCTTTTATGCCTACCAAGTGTTTGATGAAATGCTTGGTTGGATTTTAGTGTAGGTTTTGTTCCTCTTGGCCTAGGTAGAGTAATTAGTGACTCTTCCCTCCATGGTAGAGATTAACTAAGTGGGAGCAATATACAATTCTCATCATAATTGAGGAGGATAACTAGGATAGGACTTCTAGTTCTCATATCTTGCCAAGAGTTTTGTTAGTTGTTAGTTTATTTTCTTTGCCATTTATATTTCTTGTCCAAAATCTTAAAAACCCCAATTATAACTCACAACCAATAACAAGATACTTCATTACAATTCCTAGGGAGAACGACCCGAGGTCCAATACTTCGGTTTATAAATTTTAGGGGTTTGTACTAGTGACAAACAACTTTTTGTATGAAAGGATTATTGCTTGGTTTAGAAACTATACTTCGACGAGATTTTATTTGAGAAATTCTAAACCGTCAAAAATCCAATCATCAGCGTGCGCGTCGCTCCTCGCTGTCATCTCATTTAAATTTTTGTGTTGTAGAAACTCCATCAATTCCAGCCGAATGCTACTTAAAATAAACAGATTTGCACAAGACTCAAAGTATCATCAATAGTGGCTAAAAGACAATTAATTCTAGATTAGACTTAACAAATTGATTGTAAATTCACTAGGAAAAGACAAGAAAGATGCTCACGCATCAGAAAGCAAACAGTAAATTTGGTGTGAGGAATAGGTGAGAGAACATTTCAGGGTTGATTTTACGAAAATTGATGGACTAAGTAACAATAATTCAATGATTCACTCAGTCAGACAAGCAGAAGACAGTGTTTTGAGATTCAAAAGCATCAAACAGTACATCAGAGCTCAGAAAGCAAACAGTAAATTTGGTGTGAGGAATAGGTGAGAGAACAATTCAGATTTTAGAGTTGTTTATTTTCCGGATTCATATTTCTTACCAGCTATTTTAATTATGCAAGATTCAATTCATTGCAAACTGTAATTGACTAAACCCTAATTCCTTAGTAATTTAGTCTCCTCTAACCTAGTAAACCGCTAATTCCTTGGTCACTTAATATAGATTAAAGGGTTAGGTTCAATTCATTAGCAACAAAAACCATAATTACCCAAATATAAGAGGATTGTATGTAACATATCCCGTTAAGTCCAGGCAATTAGTGATTTAGGAAGAATTTACTTTCAAGCTAGTATTCATGTGAGATAACTTTTCCAAAAATTAACAAAAATTCATAAAATGAAAAACGAAAGTAATCCTTGAATTTAAATCAACACATAAATCAAAATAGAGTGTCAATAGTTTTAATCCATAGAATAAACAGAGCTCCTAACCTTAAATAAAGAGGTTTAGTTACTCATGACTGAGAGAAAAGCTAGCGTTTAAAAGTGTCTGAAAACTAAAATCCGAAAGAAGAGAAAAGTGAGCCTGAAGGGCTAAATCTTTTCCCATTTATATCTAACCTAATTTGATTTGAAAATAAAATAAACTAATAATTACTAAAGCCCAAAAGATTGTGTTTGGGAATAGAAATACTTAATTAAAATAAAGTAAAATACAATCATTATAATCAAAATCTAACTAATGAAGCCCTTTTGTTGAAGTTGGATCCGTGCTACTGACGCTAGCACCCCAAGTGGCAGAAAGCTTCCTTTTGTTACTGTCTTCCTGGTGCTAAACGCCAGACTCGGCGTTTAGCGCCCCACAAGGCAGAAGCTTGGTACGAATCACGAAGCACTTGGCGCTATTTTAGCGCCGCTTGAACAGAATCAAATGGTGAAGTTTCGGGTATCCTGACATTAAACGCCAGGTTACTTGGCGCTAAATGCCATATGCGGCATTTAGTGCCAGCTCAGCAGATTTAAAATTCTTTCTCTTTTCTTTCACACGAACTTTGCTAAACCGATCTAAACTTCACCTGAAATAATTAAAATAGTAGAGCGACTCAAAGTAGCATCCAAATAGGCTTCAAATACTAAAATCTTAATAAAACTCAATAAATTCATATCTAAGATCGTAAGAAAATGAAGAAAAGATGCTCACGCATCACAACACTAAACTTGAATTGTTGCTTGTCCTTAAGCAACTAAAAATAATATAGATCTGAGAAGTGAAATTGCCCAAGAATTGAGTTTTCAGTTAAGCTCATGTCTATTTATTAAGCGGGATTGATGCCACTGTGATTCTGAATAGGTTCGACATCTCACTATCCTTTGAAGCTCAGAAAATGTCATTGTCCTTTAGAACTAGAACTCAAATAATATTATGGATTCTCTTCTTTTTTTACTCGTTGATTAATCCTTGAACACAACTTTTTCTTTCCTTTGGTGCTTTGCACCTTGAGCCTAGGCATGACTCTAAATATTTTGTCTCAAGCTTAACTTGATACAAAAACACCACAAGCACTTAATTGGAAAACTCTTTGAGTTCTAATTTTTCTTTTTCTGTCTCAAGAATTCCTTGACACATTCACACCATAAGTATATGGCTATGAAAATAACTCTTTGAGCTTTTAATCACATTTGACCTTCCTAGCCCTTGATGTTGAGAGCCTTGAACCTTGCTTTTTATATATTTTTTTTTTTTGCTGTCTATTTTGCTTCAAGGATTAATTTCTTGTTTAATTTAGAGAATCCATAATATTTCTCTAAATTCCTGTACCTCAAGAATCAACACTCTTAACTTCAATATTCATTATGCACTATTTTTTTCATACATTTAGAACCACAGATAAATACCACCACAACAGGATGAATAAGACAACTCAAAATATATAACTCAAATCTCATGCATTATACTAGTTTTCTTTTTCTTTTGATTTTTTTTCAAGATCAGTGAGCAATACATGAGACAACTTTTCAGAATAGGCATAAAATATCAATTTAATTAACTAAAATAGAAAGACTAAGAATACTACTACTCATGCAAAGGCTTTAAACAGAAAACAGAAACAGAAAATAAGATATAATACTAAAAAACAGAAAGTAGGGGAAATAGCATATAAGAAACTCAACCACCTTAGTCATGGTGGCCGCTCCCTCCCGGAAATCCTCTCCAGGCTCCAAAATCACGTGTCATCTCATCCATATATCACCTCTGGCACTACTACTCCTCCACTAGCTGTTGGAGAAGGGCAGAGTGGCCCTCATGATCTATCTTCAACTGATCAACTGATAATGTCAGTTGCCCAATAAATGCTGTCAATTGATCCCAATAATCCCGTGGAGGAAAGTAGTATCCCTGAGGCATCTCACAATAATGTTTTGATTTCTTTTTCGCTGATTGGATGAGTCAGTGATATGTTCGTTAAAGCGTTAAGTTTTTTAGGAATTCCTTGCAACGCAATTTGAGGGTCGTTTGTGTGGCTAGTGGCAAAAAGGATTTCAAAATATTTCTGAGTTACTGTTGCAATACCTTCTGGCTCCTTGGCTACTCCTTCCAATTCATCCTCTGACTCCATTAATTTATTCCTTCTATTTTTTATTGGAATTTTGCGTGAAAAAATTGGTATTTTTATCTCCTCAGTTAAGCCACTGAATTCTGAATTTTTTCTCTAATATCTTTCCTTTTTATCTAGCGTCTCTTCTAATTCTGCCTCCCATATCCGAATAGTATCTCCATTCGCCTCGGCCCCTCTTCTAGTTTCATCCCTAATCAATTGTTTGAGGTGACAAATTCTGGTTTGAGAGTTTGAAAGCCAGATGGGGTCTCACGAGACCTGGCATGCATAGCCGCAGCCCGATGACACCGTCTAGGAAGCTTGGCAGCAATCGATGACGAACTCTAATAGACGGAACTCGATGGTCAACCCTAACTCATTAGCTTTCTCGAATGCTATAAATGAGTTTGATATTCCAGTATCAAACAAGACAATTAAAGTTTTACCAGCCATTTTGCAATTAGCTCGGATCAAAGTGTCTGACCTCTCAACACCATCTGCCGAAATGGTAAACACATGTCCCTGCTGCTGAACTCTCTCAGCTTCCTGTCTCTTCCTCTCTGGACAATTCCAGGACAGATGCCCAACTCCACCACAGTAGTAGCATACACCCACATCTCCTACATGTCAAATTATTGGGAGGATTCTGGATCTGCTTTCCTTTGCCTCTTCCCTGGTTGTTGTTATTGTTGAATCTCCGGAAGGTGTTATGGCCCTAATGTGGTTGTGGAACATAGCCTCTTCGCTTGAAATTCTATCCTCTAGGCGCGAAGTTCCTCCCCTGATCTCTCCTAACAAAAGCTCGGTGATTGTCCTTATCTAACATGGCCTTTCTTGCACAATCCTCAGCAATTCGGCTTTTGTTTATCAGTTCAAAGAAAATTTTGATCTCCATCGGGTCTACTGTACTCAGGATGTCACTCCGCATACCACCTTCATATTTTATGCATTTTTATTCTTCAAAATCCCCCGGAGTACCCTGACAAATCCTAGAGAACCAACATAATTCTTCAAACCGATTAGTGTACTTTGCCACTGACATAGGACCCTGCTTCAGCTGTAGCAATTCAAGCTCCTTCGCCATCCTTACTGAGTTTGGAAAATACATCTTATAAAACTCGAATTTCTGCCACCCTTCAAGGGTCCCAACTACCAAACCAAACACCTCTCGATCATTCAAATCGTTTCCAATATCAAAATTATTTCAAAATCAAACCAATTCCAATATTAAATCTTTTTCCAAAACCAACCAATGCCAATATATAGCAAATCATTTACAAAAACCAAACCTCATATCATATACCATATGTATAATTCATCAATAATTTATTCAATTCATTCCTATCTTAAGGTCTTCTAGCCTAAGTTTTCACGTGACATTAAACATTAACTACGAGAAACCAAAATCATACCTTGGCCGATTCCTCCCTAAACTTGGAACACCTCAAAAACCTCTCCTTTAACAAGTTTCAAGCTTTCAAACGTCAATTCCTCAAACTTAATCACCTGGATTTCGTTCCAAACCGCCCAATTGAACTCCAAATCAACAAGAACACAATCTAATTCACACAATATCACTATAATCATCATAGGGTTCACTAACTCAATGATTTACAAGGGTTCAACAATTTCTTACCTTACCCACATATCCATTGGACAAAATCCAGTAATTTTCCACTGCTAGAGTTCGCCTAAACCATCAAAATCATTCAATTCCTCAATACCCAAACTTGAAATTCACGAAATTGAGGAGGGGAAGAACTGGGTGAGAAATGCAAATTTCTTACCACTTTGTTTAGATTGAATTGAAGAGAATTATGAGACGAATATGTGGCCGCTGACGGCTTATCAATCGAAACTCCGGATTGAAAGTTATGGACGATTGAATTTTTTGGAGACGTTAGGATTCTCTCCCCAATTTCTCTTCTTCAATGTGACTCCCAAGACTGAAATGAAAGAAGAAAAGCTCGTTCTCGGTGTTTAATAGGTTAGGCCTTGGTGCGCGGGGATATATTAACTTGTTTGGTAGATACAATAAACTGGATTTATTTATTGAAAATTTTAGTTAAATTTTGTTACAAATGCTCCACTATTATTCACGTACTCATTCTAAGGATTGACAAGGCTGGGAAAACAGTAATGCATATTTTGAATACCATTTTTTTACAAAATTGTTGAACTTTGTTATGTTTTTCTGAGTTGCTGAATACATTAACTTTACAGACTTTGTTGAAGAGGATGAAGTCAGTATACTCAAACATAGAAAGCCTTTCTCCTGATCGAATCGTTTCAACTGTGGAATTGAATATCGATCGTATTGAAGCTGCAAATAGAAAACTTGTGTTTTGAGACTTGGGAGGTCAGGTATGGGTATATATTAGAAGGATGAATGATTAATAAAAATTGAATTAAATTTTGCTTGTTCTGTATCTTGTTTTGGATTGATTAATAAAAGGAATGATGGAATTTTTATTATTGTTGAAATTTTTGTTGTTGTTGAATATTCATTCGATTAAAAAGAGAAAAAAGGAACTAAAAGAAAAAGAAGAAAGTTCGTGTATTTATTGTTGGTTTGTTGCTGCTGTGATGAGACGATGATTTTATTGTTTATATGAATATTGCTTTAGTGAATGGTGATAATTGAAATTAATTCTTATATATATTTTATTAATTATGAACAACAATGGTGAATTTTTGTTATTAATTGAGTTCAATTGTTGAATTTTTGCTCTTATACTCTGGCTATTTCTTATCTTGATGATGATGAGTTTGAAGAACTTCTCCAGGACCTCCTCCTCTTGCTGTTGATAATGAAGATGGTAATGCAGAAACTTGTGAAATTCATGGAGATTTTATGATTGATGAAGAATAGAGTGACTATTAAATGACTTGTTTAGACTTTAGTTAATTAGTTGTTCATTACAGTGGTTTGGTTAGTTTATTTGCTACTTAATTTATTTTAGTTGCGTATAAACTTGTATGTTGTGAATTTGTTTTTTAATTTGAGATGTGAATTTGTGTTGAGTATGTGACTTTTGACTTGTTATGGTATATATTAGTTATAGTCCAATGGATAATTTGGTTTATTTGAGGTTTATTTCATTATTTGTAAAATTGATTCTGTTATAAAAAATTTCATAATTTTTATATTTTACGAGTTACGTTTACATTCCGTCTTACGATTCAACGAATTACGATTAAAGAAATTGTTATAAAATAAATATTGTGCTTTTCTAACTAAAAGAATGAAAAATGTTACAAAATCAAGTTATATTTTGCAACTAAATTTTGTGATAGGAAAAATTATATTGTTACGAAAAATATTTTAAAGGTCCAAAATTGTTACTACTTTTGTAACAAATTTTGGTTTTTGTATTAAAAAAATTTGTTACAAATATTACTTTGAATTGTAACAGTTCTATTTTTTGTTACAAAAATTTTTTGTAACAGAACATACTGTTTTTTTTTGTTACAATTTTTTTGTTTTAAAATTCTAGTTTTTTGTAACAATTTTTTTTATAAATATTGCTTTTTTTTGTAGTGCCGGTTCAACTAGTTCGGCCTATTGACTCGATTTTGAGTCAAAATCTTTAAAATTAGTTCAAAATTCATAATTTTAATGTTTCTTCTCCTTTAAATTATAAAAATTAAATTTTCTAATTTTTTGAATAATAATTAATTTATTAGCTAATTATTTATTAATTTTGCGAGATTTATATGATGCGTTTTAATCCTATTTTTTCAAAATTCTAATTTTTGAAAAGTTGTTCAAGTTGGCTTAAAGAGTTAATTTCCTATACTTTCTCTTATATTTTATATTATATGAAATAAAAAATTTAAAATTTAATTTTTTTGTTGATAAACCTTATTATATTTTTACGCTAATGCGCTTTCTAATACTTTTAGTATTTTAATAGTTTTACTCTCTCAAATTCAAGTTCTAAACAAATGACTAGTAAACTTATAATTGTTTCTGTTTTATCCGAATGCAACTAGTAGAATGACAATCATATTATATGTTTTGAATACAATAATCTCATGATTTTCACAAGACTTAGAATCAGAGAAGTGGATCCAAATAAACTAGTGCCCATAGTAGCAGAGACTGATTAAGATACAAGTTAACAACGTCAAAGGATCATGCTATTATTGTCAATATATATAAGGAGATCTGAGAATTACAAATGATTAGCCCAATATAATCCTTTTATAGTTAATTTCCATTTCCTTTTTTTTTTGGGTGGTACCTTTCGGTTACCAACAAGCAACAACATAAGTCAATGTGATGCCTTACCATATATGTTTAAGAGGGGGTGGTGAATAATCATCATCATAATTAATTTTGTCCAAATACTAATTTAGAAATGGCATAGGTAATACAAGTATTGATGACTTAATTTATTTAATCATATAGTTTTTTGTCATCCTACTACATGACATGATTTAACTAATTAACTTAAGTTGAATTAAGAGGGCACAAAGTGAAATCCTGATGGAGTAATGTTGGCAACAGAGTTAGTTATCCCAAGAAAGCGCAGGGTTGAAATAAGAGACCCAACAGAAGGAAGGTTTGAGTTGCAATCAGAGAGTGGTGTTGGAACCATGAGGTTGCAACCATTGAGCATTGATGATAAATCATATACAAGTGAATCAACAGAATCCATCTTCATTGAGAATTTTCCGGCACCATTGGTTGTTGCATTAGAAAGCACCTTCCCTCCACACATTAGTTGCACTTGAGCATCTGATAAATATATCAAATATTAATGGCGAGACCAAACTATCACATAATTAATTAATTAATTAATTAATTTAAAAATATTATTCATACACCAAACACTCTTGACATCTATACAAAATACCGTTGTTACAAATTAATTGTGTATTTAAATTATTTTTTATTTTATTTTTATTTTTTTTTACCAAAGATTAGGACTCGAACTCACAACTTCTTAAATGAATATAGGAAGACTATGCTATTTATGGTATAACTCATGGACAAATTATTTTTTAATTAACAAAACAAAAAGAATACATGTTTAGTTGTTAATAAAATACTAGTGTAAAAAGGTATTTATTATAAAAAAGCGTATATACAACAAGATTGATTAATGAATTAATTAATTAAGGCTATTGTTTATGATCAGTACAACATCAAACGATAATGCTAGAAAAATAAAAAAATAGCTAGAAAGTAAATTATAACAATTAACGAGTACTAAATAAGATAAGTTCTGTTAATTTGTTTTGCTTGCTAAATATTTTCGAGCATTAAATTTGTGCAAATTTTAACTAATATATTGAAAACTTGGAATTAGATTAAAGGTGGGCCCAACTAAACTGAGTCAAACTCAATTCAAATTCGATTCACAAAAATTTAACTCGACTCACAACTTGATCATTAACAAATAAATGATGATTAATGGATTTTCAGCCTTACTTGAAAATGCTGGGGCTCCATCCCCATTATCATCAACATTGTCCTTCAAATTCAAAGTGCACAAGACTGTCCCTTGAATGTTAGCTGAACCAAGGAGATCATTTAGAATCCCAAGCTGAGCTTTGGCTTCAGGAATTGCCATTGCAACAACAACTAAGAGAGACAACATAACAACAATTTTCATGGCCATGGCTATGAGAACTATATCTTATAATAAATTTTGGTTGCAACAATTTAGTTGTGTAGCTAGACAATTTATACCGAAGAGAAGCACCAAATTTTTATCATGCTTCAATAACATAGTTGGAATTTGGGTAGTAGTGGGAAAACTTGTTATCTAAGTGACCTATACCAAAATGACAATATTCCTTTTCTTTCACTTAGTAATTATTTTCAACCATACAGCTTTATTTTATTTTTTTTTATTTTTTTATTTTTATAAGCACATGTTTTATGAGCTTCATTTGCATGAATAGAATTATGCCATTATATGTGGTCTATCAAAAACGTAAGCAACTAAGCTTTTATGTCTTCAAAGTAGAGTTCCCACTAATTTAGAGCTTTTTAACATATAATCATGTTTCTTATATCACACGATTCCTCCAACACTCGCCGGTGCTCATCACTTTAATGGTATGTAAGAGGCATGGAGTGAAATGAAGATTAAAAGAGTATGATAGTCTTCAAAGAAAGAAAAAAGTTTAAAATAGAATAGAATAGAATTTATTATTCTATTAATATTAATCTTTTCATTCGTTATAATATTATTAATTTAATCAATAGAATTTGATCAAAATCTTTTTAGGATTCATTTCATTTTACTTAATAGTAATGCATGCTAAGGAAATAATAATTTATAAGTATTTTATTTAATTTAATATTTATAATTATATATATAATTATTGGTAGTTGTTCATATTGTTCAACAAAGTCATTGTCCCCCTAGCATTTCCCTTATTATATTTAGAGTATATACTCATTTTGATCCTCAAAGAATTTCGGACCAGACACTTTAGTCCCCAACTAAAATTAATTACTCGATTGGTCCCTAACAATTAATTCTATCAGTCACTTAGGTCCTTGGCTCTGTCAACTTTAACATAAGACAAAATGGTCCCTGACAACTCTAACAGAGGACAAAATGATCCCTAACAACTCTAACAAAGGACAAAATGATCCCTTACTCCTTTATTCGAAAACGACATTGTTCTTCCCCAATTTTTATCATATCTCGCATAACCCTAACATTCATATTCTCCTTCTTCACCTTCACAGTCTTCTTTTCCATCTTTTCCTTCCTCCTCTTTAGCTCCAAGATTAAGCCATGGTGTAATTGCCACACGTGTCGCACCTACCTCAATATGTCATGGACCACACACTTCCTAAATCTCTATGACTGGTACATCCACCTCCTCTGCACTTCACCCACCAGAAGCATCCACTTCCACGTCCTCGATAACATCACCTCCAACCCCGACAATGTCCAGGACATCCTCAAAACCAAGTTCCACAACTACCCTAAGGCACGCCTTTCTCCACTCTCCGTCAAGCAATATAGATTATTGGACATTAGGATATCATGAGAAGATTATCCTTCGACATGATATACAAATTCTCATTTGAAATAGACACTGAGTGCTTCATTTCTTCTTTTCCGGAGTCCAAGTGGGCAGACAGTTTCAACCTCGCATCCAAACTATCAGTACAATGAGCAATGTCACTGTTGCCGCTCATATGAAAACGGAAGCGATTACTGAATATTGGTTCGGAGAAGAAGCTGAAGGAAGCGATCGGAGTAGTGGACAATGTGGTCATAGAGATGATAGGGCAAAGGAGGAGGGAGATGGCAACGACGACGACAGGTCTTGACAAATCTGACTTGCTGTCTAGATTCATGGGATCCATGGAAGATAATAAGTAGTTGAGAGATATAGTCATTAGTTTTCTGAGTATGAATTGGTTGAGAACAAGTTGAGGATTTTTTTTCTTGTGAACATTGAAGTTGTAGAGTGTGTATTGTGTAGCTCAAAGTTATAGTGTTAGACTATTAGTGTTATGCGAGATATGATGAAAATTGGGAGGGAACAATGTCATTTTCGAATAGAGGAGATCGTGGACTATTTTGTCCCATGTTAGAGTTGTCAGGGACTATTTTGTCCTCCGTTAGAGTTGACGGAGTAAAAGACCTAAGTGACTGACGGAGTTAATTGTTAGGGACCAATCGAATAATTAATTTTAGTTGGGGACTAAAATGTCTAGTTTAAAATTCTTTGAGAACTAAAATGGGTATATACTCTTATATCTATTATTATTTAATTATTTTAGGGATAGTTATAGGATATAAAATAAGATAATTTTATATTTTTTTGGTTAATTTTTTATTGTCTCAATTTTTGTTGTTTATTTAATATAAACCACCAACTCAAGCATAGTCTTAAATATTTCATTGTAATTTTTTTCAGTAATTATGCGATTATAACAGTTTACAACATTAAAGGGATTCACAAATCCTAATCTCCCGAGATATTGTTTTTAAGTGAAATCAAGAATAATGCCTCTATGGTTGAAGGAACTCTAAAGAGAATTGATTTCAATTCAATTTTTATAGTGGATCCAATATATTTGTCAAGAGAATTGGCAATTATTTAAAAAAAAGAAGTAAATGTTCATATTATCAACTATGATTCTTTTTTAATACATTTTGTACTAGAGGAACATCATTTAAAGTGGAACGTTATGGGAGTGTATTTACATATAGAAAAAAGATAGAGAGATGAACAATACTATAAAGTGCTGCAACTATCGGAGAATGGAGGAGAACAAATAGCTGTGATTGGAGATTTTAACGCGATCAAAGCACATCATGAGAAAGAAGGTGAAAGACCAAAACTAATAGCTACTATTCAAAATTTTAATGACTTTATCAATAGAGAAGAGTTGGTAAATTTGGTTATGTGAAAGACAAATTTACTTGATCAAAGCGTCAATTTGGAGACAATTTTGTGAAAGAATGACTTGATAGAGCGTTGGTAACGACGACTTGGCGTTCAGTATTTTCAGATGCCTTTGTTTTACACTTAGACGAGAATGGTTCAGATCATAAGTCGCTGTTGTTGTGCTCAAACAGAGAAGAGTGTTTAAAATGAGATTTAGGTTTTCAGAGAGGTGGTGTGAAAATGAGGAGGTGAAAAACCTAGTTAAAGAAGTATGGGTTGAGGACATTTTGGGCTCTCCAATATTTAGATTAGCAGGCAAGCTCAAGAAGTGCTGGCACAAGTTAGTTGAATGGTATAAAAAGTTCTCTTTCGAACTCAAAAATCATTAATTCCAATCTTAAAGAAAAAATTACAGTAAAAGCGGCTAAAAGAGAGTAGGAGGATGGAGTGACTATTTGGGTATGGAAGACTAAATTGGAGGATGCTATGGAGGAGGAAGAACACTATTGGAGAGAGAAACCTAGAGTGTAATGACTTCGGTGGGGGTAATTGGAATATAAAATTCTTCTACTACAAATTCAAAACTCAGAGTAAAAGAAACAAAATTCACATGTTATATGATGAAAAAGACAAGGCAGTCATGGGGCCTGACCATATTGCAAAGATAGCCAAAAACTATTTTAAAGATTTGTTTACTTCTTCTAACCCCAGAGACCAGGAAGAGGCACTTCAAGATCTACCTAATAAAGTGTCTGTCACTATCAATAGAGCCCTTACAAGACCGATTACTGATAGAGAGATCAAGATTATAATTTTTTCTATTAATCCATTCTCAACTCCTAGAAATGACGGATTTACGATCAAATTCTTTTAATTTTTTTGGGAATTAATTCAAGCTGATGTGAACCAAGCAATGAAAATTTTTTTTCAGGAGGTAAAATTCTAAAAATTTTCAAATATACCATATCTATCTTATCCCTAAAATTCTACATGCTACATCTATGAAAGAAATCCGGCCGATAAGCTTTAGCGATGTGTTTTATAAGATCATTTCAAAAATTCTGGTGCATAGACTACAATATGTTATGAACAGTCATCAGTAACAATCAAAGTGCTTTTATTAAAGGGCAACTCATTAGTGATAATATCTTGATAACACATGAATTTATGCATTTTTAAAGAATAAAACTTATTGAGAGTTTGACTTAGCATTGAAACTCGGTATGAGTAAAGCGTATGATAGGGTAGAATGGAGTTTTATTTGGGAGATCATGAAACGACTCAGTTTCTGTGATAAATGGATGAATTGGATTAAGGAGTTAGTGACAATAGTTTCTTATTCTGTTACTATGGATGACAACCTCATGGTTTCTTTGATCCATATAAAGGGCTGCGATAAGACAACCATTTATCTCCCTACCTTTTCTTATTTTGTGCAGAGGAAATCTCCTACTTGCTCCACAAAGAAGAACAGAGACATGATATTTTTAGATTGATGCTTAATCATTGATACCCGAAAGTCAGTTATCTTTACTTTGCAGACGACTCAATACTTTTTCTTAGAGTTACAGAAGAAGAGTGCTACCACCTAATTGAGATCTTATAAGCATATGAAGAGATCAATGGATAAATGGTCAATCTAGATAAATCCTCGATTTTTTCAGCAAAAACACTCTTATCCAAGTTCGTAATCAGCTAGCTATTACTTGTGGGTTTCCCACGCAATCAAAATAAAAACTTGGGATTGCCAGAAGTTATGCACAAATCTAAAAGGAATACTTTCAACTATATTAAGGATA
Organism: Arachis duranensis; assembly: GCF_000817695.3. Taxonomy (NCBI): domain Eukaryota; kingdom Viridiplantae; phylum Streptophyta; class Magnoliopsida; order Fabales; family Fabaceae; genus Arachis; species Arachis duranensis. Next base: position 16,884,448 of record NC_029775.3, read on the forward strand.
AAGTCTCTAAAAAATTATAACACTGAAAAAGAAGACTTTTTTCTTCAAGTGACAGGGAAGTACTAATCAAGACAGTGGCAGCAACAATTCCTATTTATACCCTCAATTGTTTCAAATTTTTAGAGACATTGATTGAAGATATTCAGAGAATAATGGTGCAATTTTGATGGGACAAAAAAATACAGAAAGAATGATGCAATAGATTAGCTAAAAAATTTAATGCAAACTGAGGCTTCAAGGGAGTTTAAACTTCAAAGATTTAAAGGCATTCAACCCCACTATACTAGTTAAACAAGGATGGAGAATTTTAACTAAGCCCCATTCTCTAATCCATAAAATCTATAAAAACAAATATTATAAATTTTCTAACTTTTTGAGAGATGAATTTGGAAATAATCCATCTTGGGATAGAGGAACGTGTTAGAGGGAAAAAAGGTGTTGGAGAAAAGTTTGCTATGAAAAATTGACAGAAGCGTTTCAGTGAGTATTAAAGAGGATTAATGAGTTCCTGAGTTTACTGCTATAACTCCTATTCCTAACACTAATACAAGACACACACCAGAATAAGTTTTAGAGTTAATTTAGTCAGAAAATAGAATCAGACATTGATAAACAGTGTTTTTAGTATAGAAATAGCAACAGCCATACTCAAAATAGTCATTCAAGAAGGAGAAGACACACTGACCTGTATAAAGACGAAAAATGAAAGTTACTCCGTGGTTGCAGGGTACAATGTTGCTTTCCAATTCTTTCACCCTCCCATCGAATTTCTACTTGAACAATGTCAAAAAAGCTCACTATAGTAATCAATTTGGAAGCTAAAGTGTTCGCTGAAAATTAAAAGCTTTTTGTGGAAGGTGATACACGAAGGTTTACCAGTTAAGAAGAAATTAAACTCAAAAATTGTTGTAGTGAACTTGAACTGTTCAAGATGCGGATTAGAGGAAGAGTCTGTTTTTTATTGTCTCTAGTCATACTCCGACATCATTGAAGTTTGGAGCGACAACCAACTGTCCATTTCTCTCCGAGCTAAAGATCCTTGACGATGGTAGATACAACTGACCGAATTTTTTTAGAAGAGTAAAAATTATCAACGATTAAAAATCCTGACAACTCATATAACATGGAAGAATTGGAGAGTAAAAAATAAAATAAACTTTATTGGCTCCCAAAAAAATTTTTTTTTGATGGCAGAAACTACATGAAGAGCTCTTAAAAACCCATAAGCTCATTTCTATTTTCTAGTTGGATATTATTTTAGTTGAAACTTTCCATTTTTTTCTTGGAGAATTCTACTGTGCTTACAGCAAAAATAAGCATGTTATACTGACGTTACGTGTCAATCACTGAAAATTGAAGGCAATTTTGTTTTTAAATGAAAAAAATTAAATTAAAAGAAAACGTTCTAATATAAGTACGTTAATGAGATATACAATCATACATCACCTCAATTTGTAACATTTTCAATCTCATTGGAATTGATGCATTTATGGTCCATTATAAAATAAAAAATGGGATAAATTATTAATTATATTTGAGTAAAAGCTGAAATTAAAATAAGATGAGTATTAGGGAGTTGGTAATTTTTGTAATTAGTAGTTATCAAATAGTTATTAATGATGTTTTTAATATCGTGAGATTTCATCTAATAATATAGAATTATTCATTTTTTTTACTGGTTATATGCTGGCCAAAATTTAATAAAATTGCTAACTCCTAACTTTTTCTTTAAAATAATTTTACTTATAAAAATATACATTAATTTAATATTTATTAAAATATTTAATTATTTTTTTAATTTTATAATTTTATTAAATTTATAATTAAATTATT